>NW_017304217.1:833677-843183 GCF_001594115.1 Trachymyrmex septentrionalis | reverse complement strand
TATATATATATAATTTTATCGATATTGGAGATTATGATATATGAAGAGTATAATACGTATGTAATCTGAATAATCCATGAAATAAGATATGAATCTTGATCTCGGCAACAAACTTGAACAAATCGCTCCAAAGTTCGGCTCACATTGTATTACGCATATAAGTATGTGTAGAAACTTCATAATGTATCGCACACAAGCTTGCATATCCATCAGCTGTATTAATAAATGTTACATTTTTTTTAGCGATCATTTATTTATCTTACTTTTATTTAATATTCCTGACCTGACAATTAATTCCCGACGAATGCGAGATAATTTAGCATGAATCACGCATTGTACCTGCAAGCAAACGAAATTGGGCAATAAAGTGTGCGTGTAGTAGAACTAGAACCGTAAAAGAGAATCGACTCTGCCCAGAATCCAGATTTACCATCTGCAAATTTTAATCGCGTAAACATATAGATAATGAATCCTGTACACATAAAAAATATAGTTCACAGTATTGCAGCATGCGCTACGTCAATAAATATTTTCGTTCGCTAAAATATCGAAGTATGATTTTTTTTTTTTTATAGAAATATGATAATCCCTTCTGATAACTCATATCGGCAAAATGGCTTTAGTTGCGTTAGACAATCTGCTATTTTTTGCTTACTTTATAATTTTCTTTAAAATTTTTATACATGTTAGACACGCTTCGTCTTTTTAAAAGTGTATGATACGTGCCGCATTTATTCGATGTGCTTAGTCGTAAGGGGGTAAGTCATTATTTTTTGCATTAATCGTATATAATAATCGCGTGAACAATTGCAATCATCGCAATAGTCGAATAAAATTAATCTCTCTCTCTCTCTCTCACACACACACACACACATACGCGCACACACGCACACACAAGCCCGTTAATTTTTGTTATTATCACGAGCGTTTATTTTTGTGATGTGCGAGGTGCATCTCCCAAGTCTACAATATACAATTATATGTCTTTTCATTTACAGGATAACGAAAGTGCCATTGCGCGGAACAGCGGCATCCTGAAGGAATTGGAAACGAGACTGAATGACGCGATGACGGGAGCGAGGAATGCTATAAGGAGCGAGGGCAACTTGGTGAAGAAGTGCATCCTTCGCCGCGGTCCCTCTTTTTATACGGCAGTGAAGAGGATCAAGAGTAGCAAGAAACCCCGGCAGACTTTCACGCGTCGTGCGTTGAAGAATCACTGCGCTAACAATGTAGAGAACAGCGCGATAATTTGCGCAATCAAATCCGAAGTGGAGGCAAAGCCGTTTCTGAAGGCGATTGATCGCTTTCGGTCGAGCAAATCTAACATCGCGTCAACAATCAAGGACACTCTCAAACCGCGTTTAAACGCCGCGAATAAAAAACTAATGACGACGAACAGCTCAGCGAAGATGCGCGTGCCTTGCGAGGAAACAGCGGTGGTGAGACAGGGCGCAAAGAGACTGAAAGTCATCTCATCTACAAGAACATCCAAGCTTCTTCCCGAGATCGGGGAACCGTCTTGCGCCGCAGAGGAGGTCAGCGCGAAGCGATCCCCAAAGGTACCGCATACTTGCGATAAGAGGCAAAGCATTAAAGGAGCGCACGATACAGCCAGGATTGCTACACGTAAAAACCGAACGGTCTTCCAATCTGAAAGACATAAATAAGACTGCTATTAAGAAAAGTTTTGTAGGAGAGCACAAAACAAAATTTAAATGAACTCATTAGAAATATGAAAAACAAATTACTAGACTCAAGAGACTCAGGAAATCAATATTGCCATTGATCTCCTCTGTCTCTTTTCGGAGAGATATTTTGCAAATTGTAATTTATACAAAGTGACAAAAAAGTTTGGTCACAAAAGAGGATATTGATTTTCTATTAGAGTTTGTAAGCCGGGAGTCAAAAATGAACATCCTTTTTTTGTGTTTATCAACTCATTAGTATAACATATATTTACAAAAAAATAAGTTCTGGAGTGTTAGTCATATCTTATTAAATACCAAAATAATTACATGCAAAATAGTCATCTTTAGCTTTGATATAAGGTTGAAAACGTTTTAAGAATGCATCAGTGATCATTGCCATCAGAATTTATCCATTTTCCATAGATAAAATCTTCCAGGAGGACAATAGCGAGCAGTGTTTGATTGGTAAATCAATCGATAACAATGTTTTGGTGTAGAGTTTGTTTGGTATTTAATAAGGCGTAACTAATACATAATATACATTTTTTACTATAATGATTTAATGAACAGGTAAAACTATGTGACCAATCTTTTTTGTCACTTGCATTCTATACATAAAATGCAGTAAATCGTGGTTTTAATCGACGGAAAGGTTGATGAAAATGAGTAAAAGGATTGACACGGCACAGTTCTCTGAGTGATGTCTTGAGAACTTCCATAGGATGTCCTAGAAGTAGAGCTCTAGATATACCAGAGCAATCTTTTGAGCCGAATGCTGACAGCTTTCCCATTGGCTATTTTAACTGCTATTTTTAATCTAGTTTTTTAGTTTATCGTTTAATAAATAAGTAAGTTTATTCAATTCTTTGATATGATAGGTTATTAAATAAAAAAATGGCGATCTTTAGTATTTATCTTATAAATCTAGAGCTCTACCTAGAACTTAGGATATCCTAAGATCATCCTCTGGACATCCTTAGGACATCTCTTGGGCTACATTCAAAATGTCCTCTGAGGAAAATTTTACTCTATATACTATAATATGTGTTACATGTAATATTTCAAGTAAAATCTTCCTCGGAGAGGACGGTTTGGAATGTATCCTTGGAGAATTGTATTGTGTATTTTATATATCCCGCATACAATATGCAAAATATTAAATCTCTTATTTGTACTATTTGATGACACAACCTGATGTGTGATATACTGTGTATATTCTATCGTTGTATACATTGTTTCGGATTTTTCATCAAATGATAAACTCTCTTCGCTCGAGGAGTAAAACTTAAGTCATAAGAAATATACATTATGTTACATATATTTATATATTTGATGCATGTATAAAATACTGTTCAATTTTCGATTATCTATCGATATTTATTATTTATATAGAAGAACTCCACTTTAATCTTTGCAATCGATATACTTGTTTCTTTGCAACTAGTGCTCGTTTTAAAAATAAGTTTTTAACTAAAAATGTTATTTTGAATAAAATATTTTATCGTTGGCAAAATTATGAGGTAAATGTAATTATTTTTCACAAGTTAAAAGTTTTTTTTTTAATGGAGTTATATTTTCGTTTAGATTGAATTAGAAAAAGTTTCAAAGTAGTCATACAGAGAGATAAACGTCACATATATACATTAGATTATAGTATTCTACATTATGTGAAAATGTAAATGTTTTTCTGTAATCTTGTAATGCTCCGTATTTCGGAGCGAAGTAGAAGCTGTTATATTATTTATGTGAAAATTTGTTGGAAAAATAAAACATATACATACTAAAGTAAATCTGCACTTTACTCCGAAGATATATTATTTTTGCAATTTATAACTTACTTTAATCGCAACGAACTATTGATAGGAGTTGAATGAAAAAGAAAGAAAAGAAATTTCATGGAACTTTCTTTCAAAGAAGTTATAATATTCAACAAAAAAATAACCTTTTTTTCCAATACTAGAACGAGACAAGTCTTTTTCCGTAGTTTTTTGGACACTTTATACGAATCCGATTTTCAAATTGCTCCACTATATTTTAAGAAATTTGCAGTTAAAATTAAAAAAAAAAGCTATTTTCAGACACTTTGCCATATTATAAAAAACATTAATTGAGAAAAATTATAAGTTATTATAAACAATAAGAATCTTATTTTAGACATACATGAGAGAATACAACCAATATGAACTAGAACTTAAATGTCTATAACGGTCAAAGCTGGATTTTTAAGTTTAAATAATTCAATATGAATTATATATACTCGTATGCTATGCATGTATGTACACATGCATATATATTATATTTATAGTTATTCGAACTGTGCGCCGAATTGGTTTTCCAGACTTATATAAACGCAATTATATAAACTACTGTAATAATATCACAAATTAAATTAAATTGACAAGCAATTTTTAATTTGATGCTCAGTCAGGCATTATATAGAAAGATGTTAATGTGTTGAAAAAGTGTAAATAAATTATTATAATTATGAAGTTATAAAAAGCAAAATTTATGAAAAATTATAAATAAGAACTTTTTTTAAAATCGAAAGTATCAATTTTATAAATAATTATGAACAATTATAAAGAGTAATTATGAAGAAATCTTTTGATGAAAATTAAGTATAAGTCAGCTAAAGTAAGATTTATACATGTATGACAAGACTCAAATACAATTACAAAAAGTTAAATAATTTTAATGAAGAAAAATAATATAATATAAAGAATAATGATTAAGGAGATATAACAGAGTAAAATTTTCAAAAGATCGAAAAAAAAATTTTTTTCGAAAGATTGATGTCTTAAAAATACGCTCCTGAAAGATTTTAATAAAATTCGAAGTATTTCTCGAGTTATACGGAATGAGTTTTAGGGAATGGGCGCATGCTCCATAGCATTGCTGAATATGCTATAATAGCATATTCAAATGCTGCTGAAACTTTAAACATGTTTTTCTCAAAATTTTTTTTTCACTGGCGGCGTCTATAACTCGAATAATTTTCGGCTTCAGCTTTGAACAGTAGCTTCACAAAACGAAGTTTCAGTTAAGCATAAGG
Organism: Trachymyrmex septentrionalis; assembly: GCF_001594115.1. Lineage (NCBI taxonomy): Eukaryota > Metazoa > Arthropoda > Insecta > Hymenoptera > Formicidae > Trachymyrmex > Trachymyrmex septentrionalis. The sequence continues at coordinate 838,440 of NW_017304217.1, read as the reverse complement.
ATTTTTATTTTAATTGTTAATTTTCGAAGGGCGAAATGTTTAAGAAGTTCAAAATATAGTGAAATTAAAATCTTTTTAACCGCTGCTATTTTGTAAAAAAAATTATTTTAAAAAATCGCTACGCTTAACTAAAACTACATTCATATGGATTTGAAATTTTCAAAAAATTTTCATTTAATTTCAATTTAATTTACTCAATTTCATCATTTACATAAATTTCATTTTAATTTCAATGTTCAGATAATTACAATTTGAGTTCTCTACGCCGCCAATGGACCATGTTTTTTGGACACGGAAATCTTAAGCTTATTCTATGCTAAGCAATGTGCTTTTTGTTTCCTGTTTCTTGCATTTTTGCTTCTTATCCGGTTTCGTTTTCTGTTGCATAAACGTTAACGAACTTTAGAAGAAACAGAAAACACATATCAAGAAATAGAATTATTGATAAAACGATCATAAAGAGGAAAAAAATAAAAGATAAAAAATAAGAAACAGGAAACAAAGAGCACATTGTAGGACATTAACCATTAAGCCTATTCGATAAGTGCTCTTTGTTTCTTGTTTTTTACCTTTAGCTTTTTTCTCCTTTGCAACCGTTTTATCAACAATTGTATTTCTTGCTACGTATTTCTTGTTTCTTTCGAAGTTAACTTTTACTCGGGCAACATAAAATAAAAAAACGAATAAGAAGCAAAAAGACAAGATGTAAAAAATATTAAAAACCAAGAAACAGGAAAAAGCACATTGTAAAATAGGCTTAAACTGCTATGCAACATCGTCATATATTTATATTTTGACATGTAAAAATTATCAAAATGTCTTCAAAGTGGGCCCAATTGATATACCAATTCATATTTTTTCCAAAACTTATAGTTACTTCGAAAAAATTGACAAAAAAAGCCTTTACTCTATTATATCACCTTAAAAGCTATAAAATTCATGCAAACTATAATCTATTGGTTAATATTATTTAAGCTAATTCACGCTATTTAGCTATTTGCAGTATTATAGCTGCAGTCAAAGTCTCACTACAAATAAATACTTCGAAGCATTTGGTTGATCAATTAGAAAAGAGAATTTTACAAATTAACCAATTAAAAATTGCTTTAAAGCCTTTGTAGCATTGCGTTGACCATACCCTGCATTATTATATAATACTTTAGTGAAACTAACCTTTCATTTCACCCCGCCAATTTAACTGCTTGCTGCCTTTATCGTTGCGCAATGCGCATGCGTGCAAAAAGCACACTACGAGCGTATGTTGTGTGTGTGTGTGTGTGTGTGTGTGTGTGTGTCAACTACATATATACTACGTGTACTAATGTACGTTGTATGTTGAAGAAGGTAAATGCGCCCAACCTCACGAACACGAGTGCTTCACAAGTGCTTACTTGCTCAGATCAGATGAAATTCAGGGTGCAACTTTGCAGTTTGTACAACTTTGTTACATCTTTGAGTCGTTGAGGTGATCATTCGCGCTGATTTTCACATCGGTGGAGCTAGAGAATTCCGACAAACTCCAAACCCCTACTCCAAGTAATTCTCCTAAAAGAATTCTGAATTACGAAAAATAAGCGGTGCCTGCCATTATGTCATTTTGAGTTTTTGTGATTTCGTGATCGACAGGGAAACTGGCGGAGAGGGAAACGACGATCGAGATTACGGAAAGCGATCCGGAGACCGCAATCAGACCCGTGGAATCGGAATGGCTGTCACGAGACGTTGTGTCGCGGCATGCATGTTACTAGCGATACTCTCGTTGCTGGTAGAGACAGGTGAGGTTAACGCGACAATGCGCTTTGGGTGGGGTCTCGTATCTCGTAAGCTCTTTTCAAGCGCGACTACGAAGAATGAAAAGTTGTGGAAAAGTAGAAAATACTTGCATTCTTCCTCGGGGAGAAAAAGCTCTGATCGCTTCGAACAATCTTATAGCTAATTTACGTCCGATTTCAAGACAGCAATCTATAATTTTACGTTACGCGTAATGCGAGAAACATTTGAAGAATCGAAATACAACACATGTTAAATAAAAGAAATTTTTCATACAAAGCATGGTGGAAGTATAATATATTTCCATCATGATACAAAGAAAATTTGTTTTTTAGTAAAGGACCCAGATGACTCATTTACAGAGTGACTCATTTAATCCTTATTTAATATTGGTAAACAATAAGGATGAAACAATTCACTGCCATCTGTGTGTCTCTAGAAGATAGATAAAAGACTTTCATATTGGCTTTTATAAGAGAAAGGTTAATATAATTTGTATCGTTATTTTTATAAAGTTTAATTTCTTCTTGTAACGAAACAATCTACCGAAAAAGACATTAAAATGTAAAAAAGGGGTCAAATATATTTTACAGAAAAAAATCAAAGACAATGCTATAAAAAAAGAAATGAAATCAAAATAATATTTCAAGTATTTTTATTGAAAATGCTCCATAGAACGCAGTCCTTCGAGCGGTATCTTGAAGACATTTTTATGATGTAAATGAACAAATGTGTCCTTTGAACACTCTTTAAGACAGTATTGTATGGGATAATTTCTCACAATTATAATATACTATACAAAGTATGAATGACATTTGAAATCTATTAAGTGTAACATTAAAATGAGAGAAAGAAATGCAATAGATAGCGCAATAGGTACAGAAATTGAAAAGAAATTTTTACATCGATAACAATAAAGTAGAAAATTGTAGAGAAAATGAATTGTAGAGAAAAAATCGAAAATGAGCTATATCTCTGGCAGCAGCATATTTTACGCACCCGTTTTGTTCATAATTCGATTCATGCAAATAATTCAATAAATATTTTATTATAATTATAAATATTTTTTGCAAATTAAAGAAATTTTATATATTGGATCAGCGCAAAAGTTCGTGCCCGATTCGTATAGATGGAATTGGCAAAGTAGCATGGCGACTCTGTTGTTGTTTATATTGTATTATCTTTTAAATATGAATACAAAATGTATTATTACTAATAACAAGAGCTTAGTAAAAATTCGTGAAATCAACCAGAAAAGATATTAAAAATGTAAAAAAAAGGGTCAAGTATATTTTACAGAAAAAAACCAAAGACAATGCCATTAAAAAAAAAGCAAAATAATATTTCAAGTATTTTTATTGAAAATGCCTCATAGAACGCCTTCGAGCGGCATCTTGAAGACATTCTTATGATGTAAATGTCCTTTGGACATCCTTTAAGACAGTGTTGTATAGGATAATTTCTCATAATTATAATTTATCCATACAAAGTACGGATGACATTTGAAGTGTATTAAGTGTAACAACACATTAAAATGAAAGAACGAAATGCAATAGATAGCGCAATGATAGGTACAGAAATTGAAAAGAAATTTTTACATCGATAACAATAAAGTAGAAAATTATAGAGATAAAAAATCGAAAATGAGCAAGATCTCTAGCAGCAGCATATTTAACGTGCCCATATTGTTTATAATCGTAATTTAAAATAAGAATTGCTAAGACAGTCGTTCACACTCTGACTTGCCAATAGTACGTAGATATCAATGATAATTACAATCAATTTATAATTCTGTTCAATTCGGCCTTCCAACCTTTTGGCGAGCAATTTCGATTTCTCTGTCTTTAACGTTCAATTGTTCACACAATATGCGATTATAATGTAATTTTTTTCACAACACTATATTCAATCAATACTATTAGTTCATGGTAACATCATGGTAACATTAGGATGGTAACATCTTTATATAAAGTAAATATCTGAAGAGATCTAATTCAAAGACCGAAACGTAATAGCGTATTTCAATTATAATTGTTTAGAATACAGTATGTAAAATTTCGTTTTTCAATATATAATTTAATTTGTTATTAACTCTTATATGCCCTATTATTATATTTATTTCTTACTAATTAAAGACAATAATATTATTTCAAATAATAATTGCTAATACTACTGTAATAACTTCAGAGTCTATTACTACAGTAAAAAATTTAAGAGTAAAAAATTTAGTATTAAAAATTTTTCTTTATCTCATAGAAAAATATTTGTATCTGTCTGTTAAATATGAAATACATCAATACTAAAATAATAACTTGAATATTATATATTGGATCAGTGCAAAAAGTTCGTGCCCGATTTGTAAATAAAAGACAAGCAGTTGTTATTGAAAAAACCGCCTTTATTAATCAATGATATATTCGCCACCATTCTCGACAATCATTTTCCAACATTCGACCAATTTATGGATTCTACGTTTGAAAAAAATCGCATGGTTTTGCGTCAAAAATTGCGCGGTAATGTGATTTTTGACAGCCTCCACAGAATCGAAATTCTTGCCATTTAAATCGTTTTGTAATGACCGAAAAAAATAATAATCAGAAGGTGCGATGTGCGGAGAATATAGTGGATACAATAAGATTTTCCATTTCAACTGTTTCAATGTCCAGAGTCATTTTCGAAGTGTGTGGTCTGGCGTTATCATGATGTAAGATGATGCCAAGCTCGGGCGTTTTTCTTCGATTGCTGCGTCCAATTTGGTTAATTATTGGCAGTATTTCTTTGAATCAATCGTTTGGCCAACAGGAAGCAGCTCAAAATATATAACACCTTAGCAATCCCACCAAACGGCAATAGCAATAGCAAGACTTTTTTTGGATGCAACTCGGCTTTGACGATTGAATCTGCCGGTTCATTTGCTTCCTTTTAAGTATGCCTGCGTTAGACGTTGGTATATCCATTTTTCATCGCCAGTCACCAAACGGTCCAAAAAAACC
>NW_017304217.1:812538-833307 GCF_001594115.1 Trachymyrmex septentrionalis | reverse complement strand
AGAAACAGCTACGGAGATGCGGCCCAATTTGTTTTTTTCGAACAAATGCGGTATCCAAGCGTCGAGCTTCAGAGTGAGTCCCATCTTCTTTAAACGCCGAAACACAGTTGATCGATCAATGTTCAGGGCCTCAGCAACCTCTTCCGTTGAAATGCGTGCATTATTTGCTATTAATGCGCGCAGAACGTTGTAATGGTGATGGACGCCCAGAACGAGATTCGTCTTCAAGAAAAAAATCACCACGATGAAATTTAGCAAATCACTTCTTCACTTTTCGAAGAGCTGATGCACAGTCCAAGTAAACCTCTTGAATGTTTTTTGTCGCAGCGCCAACGGTTATTCCTTTCCAAAATTCGTAAAGCATCACGTATCGAAAATGCAACTTCTCCTTGTTCATCTTCAATGATTTTTTTCACGACTTAAATTCAACCAAACAAGCACTTCTGATGCTCAAATGATATCTATGACTGTTATCTTTTCAACGATATATAATATGCATATACAATAGTAATGATGATAAAGGTAATAATGAAAATAATATTTTTTTAAAATTAAAGGAGTTATGTCTTTCTAATAAGTAAGTACAATATTTTGTCTTACTGTGGCACTCACTTTTTGATAACTTGGGTAATTAACGCGAAGTGCTACCACATGTTATGAACACGACAATATGTTTAATGCAACTTTTCCGTATTTGTTGTGCATATATACAGGGTGGGGCATTTTAATTACCCCAAGCGAATATCTCAGAAAGTAAGAGAGATACAAGAAAAAGTTTTATATAAAAGTTGTAGGTTTTCTTAGGGTTCTTTCCCTTAGGGAAAGAAGGTGGAAATAACGGATTTTGGATAGGCGGCACTACTAAGGTGAGATTAAGGTTAACATGAATTTTTTTAATGGACCTCCCTTCGCCATTTTTTATTGCATATTCTTGTAGCACACCTCGAGAGCTTTCCAAAACACTATAATAAAATAATTTTTTGTAAAGAACTTATCAAGTTTCAAGGCTTGGAAGTTATAGTACCGCCGGCATTAGCATTACGCACGTTCGATCGACAGCTAAAATCTCTTGAATGTTGTTTAGAATCATGTCCTAACATTTTTCAAGATCAAGGCCATTGGAAATTATTCCTCTTATTTTTATTTTTATACTAAAAATTCATTTCTATGTAAAAATGTATATAAGAAGTACAACCTCCAATGGCCTTGACAAATGTTATTCATATCGTGATTCTAAACAACATTCCAGAGATTTTAGCCGCCGATCGGTCATCTTGGGTAATGTCATGGAGGATACCCAGTCATCGATTCGATGTCGATTCTATTATTATATCATTTCTGACTGAGTAGAGACCAAGAGACCGAACTAGGCTGTGAAAAGTGTGGTCAAAATCAGGTTTCTAAATTGGTATTGGTGGTACTCGGTACTCTCGGTAGGCGGCTTACGAATCGCAAAACTTCTCTCATAAACGCTTACGCACAGCCGAACACCTAAAAATAACATCATTCTTTAACATCATGCTTTGACAGTAATAGGAAGTTAATAGGAAGATAGTACATTGTCATTAAAACTGCATGAAAAATGGAGCATTCTTCATGTAAAATTGATATGATCTATCATGCAAAATGCAAAAACAGTGTCGGAACGAAAGCGATATCTCGATCGAACTAATTCAAATGATCACTTTTGACCACGCTTTTTGACGGCCTCGTCCATATAAGTTCGGTCTCCTAGTCTTTATTCACAGCGAGAAAAAAATCTTACCCCTTTTCGTTCAGCATGCGGTAGATCGTCTCTTCTCCCTTTCCTCGAAAAACACGATTCATTTGGCACACAATTTTTGTGCATATAATGCACGGTACGAGAAAGCAGTCCTCCTGCTTAATTTAATCCAATACAATATGTCCCCTTGTCTCACTCCGATTTTACCCCTCACCCGCGAGGGCTTAGTTAAAGAGGGTAAGTTTTTAAAACTGTGCCAATCTCAATTCAGCGTGAAACCTCATCCCATTACGATCGGTCTAATCCTGATTGGAGCGGACAGGTTTTTTTTACTCTAGCGGTGTATCGGTGGCCTATGATCGTGTCTAAGGGTGAATCTCAGAAATGATCTCTGATGTTCAGTGTATATCTCAAATGTGTGATACAAATGTCAATACAAAAGCGCACTGATATTAATGATAAACATTTTTTTTTTTTAATATATCCCATTTTTAATGTGTCTCCATGGATAATGTTAATGCCGGCCATACTTAACCATCATAATTTTCAAGCCTTATAACTCGAAAAATACTTCATAAAAAAATATTTTATTATGTTTTGGAAAATTCTCGAGGTGTGCTACCAGAATATGCAATAAAAAATGGGGGAGTTTTATTTAAAAAAAAATCATGTTGATCTTGATCTGACCTTAGTAGTGCCCCCTATCCAAAATCCATTATTTCCACTTTCTTTCCCTAAGGGAAAGAACCCTAAGGAAACCTACAACTTTTATATAAAACTTTTTCTTGTATCTCTCTTAGTTTCTGAAATATTCGCCTGGGGCGATTAAAATGTCCCACCCTTAGAAATGTGAAAAAGTATGGAAAGAATGCGAAAAAGGTGCCAAAAGTATGGGGAAGTGAATAAATAACTTAGATGAGTAGATTAGATAGGTGATAAATACCATAAATAGCCAAATAAATAACGTAGATAGGTGAATAAATAACATAGAGATGAATAGATAATGTTGACAGGTCGATAGATAACATAGATATACAGGGTCTCTCATAATTCATTCGACAACGCTCTTGTCAAATAGAGTGGACTAAACTGAATCGAAAAGTTCTCTACCATTTTGCAATTTTCGCAATGGTTAACAAGATATTTATGCCCGCAAGCGTTGTCGGATGAATAATGGAACACCCTGTATAAGTAGATATGTAAATAAATAATGTACGCAAATAGATGCGAAAAAATTGTGGAAGAGATGCGAAAGACGTACTGAAAATACACAGTTGCGAAGAAATGCGGAATAAATACGAAAAAAGTGCCGAAAAGGTATGGAAGTGGTGCTGAAGTGGTACTTAAAAGGTGCAGAAGAGATGCAGAAGAATTGCGAAAGATGTGCAGAAACAATGCGAAGAGGTACAGAACAAATGCGGAAGAAATACAAAAGGGGTGTAGAGGTCGTGCGAACAAAGTGCAGAAGAGGTGTAGAGTTGCGGAAACGGTGAAAAGAGATACGAAAAGGTGCAGAAAATGCGAAATTAATGTGGGAGAGATGTGGTAGAGATGTAGAAAAAAATGCAGAAAAGATATATGAAAGGTGCAAAAGTAATGCGGGAAAGGTGCGGTAAAAGTGCAGAAAAAATATAAAAAAAAGAAAAGAAAGTGTCGAAAAAATGCAGAAAAGGTGTAGAAAAAGTGTAGAAAATAAGTACAAAAAATGCAGAAAAGATGCAGAAAAAGATACAAAAAGAGAATATAGAAAATGTAACAAAAAGGGATAAGATTTTGTGACGACAACGTATCTGAATGAATAAATAACATAAATCGGGCTGAAAAGTTTGTGCTCAACCCCAGCTTAAAAGTTGCAGCAACAATACTGCAACATTGCAGCACTATTGCATGTTGCAGCCGATATTGCTGCAAATTCTGTACTGTATGTGCATATTCATATCTAAGCATCAAGTACGTTGTCTTACAGATATGATTGTATCTTATAATTGTAAAAATATATATTCTTCCCCAATATATGTATTTTTTTATAATATCAATTTATTTAAACAAAACAATTTTTAATTACATAAGCGAATTCCTTCTTGTAAAGGATACGCTGTAGCGTCTTTTTCATGACATGATATTATCCCTTTCATAATAATATAAAAAGGATATTTTATTAATGTACTAATAAACTTGAAGAGAGACACTACCGAGTCTTCTGATATGTTTTAATTGTATGAATGCGAAATGTATTGAGGATGCAGTACGACTTTAGACAGATTTTGAAATTGCTATATAGCAGTACACGGAATCGATTATATAGATGATTATATAGACATGTAATATGCATGTAATAATTTAAAGAGTTAAAAAGAAGACTATTATTCTCTTTGTATACATCAATGTATTTTATGCTTATGAAGGGGCCATCATAATTTATGTTCTCACTGAGGATGACGATATTAAAGATCGAAACATTTGAGTAAATAGTTTTTGTATTTTTATTTAACTATATATATTTTTATATAATATATTTTTTAATTTAACTACATACATATATCTTAAAAACATTTAGCATGAAACATCCAGCGTTTTGGCTCAACATAGCCCTTTGTTTCTTCGTATTCGAATTATTGGGTCGTCCGGAAAGTCCGTGCGGATTTTTTCATTGATTTTTCAAAAGTTTTTTTATTTGTTGCGAAATTTTCGTTACGATTATATCATTCGCTAGAGCAAAGTTTCAGCTTTAAGAATCTGTTTTTTAAATTGCGATATGATGATTTTTATCGGAGTTATGAGCAATCGAAATCAGAATGCTTCTTTACTTAACTCGCGAATAACTCAGAAACAAAAAATTATAGGAACATTTTTAAAAAATGATTTTGTAGGGAAAGCTTTAAGTTTTCACGATGGGTAGTCGAAAATTTTCGTAAATTTTTTTTGGGCACGTGAGAGACCCCCAAAGTGAAAAGAAAATTTTTTATCTTTTTCAGCTCGTAGTTTTTGGTATGTAAAAATTATCAAACTCATATAAACTTAAAAAATGTGATAAGCTTTTAAAAGTAGAGATTTCAAGCTTTAAAACCCTTTTTTTAAATTTAAATTTCATTCATTTTTGACGAAGGTATCGGATATACAATTTTTCATTGTAAAATCCGCACGGACTTTCCGGACCACCCAATAATAATATTTTTATTCAGGACACAGCATGCAATGTTACCAATGTAACAGCACCAGCACCGAGAATCCATTTCAATGTAATGAATTCCTGACGACCGACAATGATCTTCAGCCTAGATCATGCGACGACGTTTATGGAGCGCAATATTGTGTCAAGCACATAGGCCGCTTCGAGGGTAAACAACAACGAAGATATTTTCTATAACCTTTGCTTGGCAGATTAACATAGTGGTGATGCAGAGAAAGCTGATTAACTTTTCTAACAATTGTATTTCACACACAGATTAATCGAGCATGTCAGCGATTCTGCATTAAACTCAACTGAATTCTTTCCAGATCTTTTCAACTTGCTGAATCATATTTATTATGTTTGAGATCTTGGAATGCAAATTAAACCATTATAAGCGATTTACAATATACCATTCTCTCTCTCTCTCTCTCTCTCTCTCTCTTATTATATTTTAAAAATGACAACTCAAACGAATTAAATTTTTTAGAAAAGAAGAAAACTATATATTGTTCAACTCGACAGAAAGTTATTAACTAATCGAATAATAAATGGCAAAAGAATGTATTCTTAATATGATTAAATATCATTTTGTCATTTTCGTCTTACAACCTTTAAAAACTGTCCTTTTTTCAATTGTGATGCGATTTAAATGATTTTTTTTAATTTATCTTTTTTTTAATATTGTAACTATTTTTATAATTTTTTATAAAGTTAGTTTACTTTTGAATGATAAATATTAAAACAAATTTAATGTGAATGACAATAACTTACTCGAAAAATTGCGGCAAATTATCCTATAATTTTGGAAAGTTGCTAAAATAACAATTTTTTTTATTTTTGTCATTTTTTTATTTTTTTAAATAAAATAATTACAGAAATCAAGTTTATTTGATTCATATTTTCTATAAAATATTTTGATACACACTACATGACTATACTAAAGTATAGTCACTTCCCAAATCTGAAAATTTATTTAATTGATTATTATTGTATTTTACAAAAATGATATAATTTGCATTTCAATTCTCTTTCATGTTGCAAAAATTCATTTATCTACTAACCAAAATCCTGTTTATATCATTGCAGTAGATCATTTCTAAGGCTGTGTATCTAAGAGTTATTTCATAATTATTATTTTATGATGTAGCATTGAAAAACTTGTGTAATATTGATTGCCATATAGTTTTAATTAGAAATTTAATCATTGCTTTCTTAAAATTAAAAGTGATGACCTTGGATTGCTATCAATGTACATCGGCGGATGAATGGAAATGCATGGATAGCGAATTGGTTAAAAATATCTTGGTGCCGGCAAATTGTAGTCATGTGTATGATGCACGTTATTGCATCAAATCAATCGGCCGTTACGGAGGTTTTTATAACAAGAATCTATATTTATTATCGAGTGTATGCATGAATGTTCCTTCAATACCAAATCTTTGATATGGAAACGATTACTTATTGAAATAAAGAAAGGTAATTCTTTATTTTAATATAGTTTAAAAAATTCTGAGGTTAAAATATATAAAGAGGTTTGCAAAAGTCATAGATATTTTTTTTAATATTGATTCTTATCTATATATTATGATACTTAGTATATTGGAACGAATAAGAAAAACGATGTTCTTTTCCTGTTCTTGAAAGTGATCGTTTTGACACGAATTTTTTTGCTTATATGTTCTATTTTAGCTTTTGAAATTAATTTCGCAAAAAAAAAGATATTTTAATTATTTTCCTTAAAATATATTTAGAAGGCTCTCCAATCTTACACATAATATAAGAATCAAATCTTAAGAATAAGTTTGCAATTAATAATATGTAAGCACTCTTAAATTTTTTCAGATTTTTTAAATTTTTTTACAATTTGCTTAAATAATTTTCTAAAATAGCTGAAATTCTTATGAAAAGGAGAGTTTTAAGTAATTTAATTGTACACAAAATATAATATTTTGAAGATATATATATATATATATATATATATATATAGATATGAAAGAATTAAATTTGAATAATTATTATAAACAATTTTTCTTTAATATTTTCCACATATTCATTTTTATTATAAAAAAAGATATTTTTTAATAATAAATTACAGTTTTACAGTTTAAATTTTATTCAGTGTTTATTTTTTAGAAAATGGGAATGGTATTTTGCATTCTTTGCACTCTCGTGTTGAAATATAAGAAAAGTTACGTGACTTCCTTTCACTTTTTTAAGCTGGAGAATTTCCTTGAAGAATACACGCACGCACGCAAGCACGCACTTCTTTCTGCACGATATATACAATATCACACTTTTTTTGTCATTTAAATATACACATGTAGTCTGCTTATTACTTTACTCATTCTCAAAACTAACTTTTAAATTCAAATTAACAAAAAAGAATATGTTTGAACAAACTTCCTTTCTTTGATATTATATATTTCAAAATACATCAAGTTCTCTCTGAAGCGTTTCAAGCTTCTTCCAATTAAACAAGTAGTAGTTTCACTTAGGATAAATATTATATAATTAAGTTATATACTTCTGGAAACAGGTGGCATTGGTACAAAGCGATTTTGCTCGTCCGTGCACATGGGGAACTACTGCGACTATGTGAAACAACCGGGTGACAAGCTGACTTACCGCACTTGCGTATTCACATGTTCCGAAGATGGATGCAATTCAGCGGTATCCTTTATGCCAGATGTAATGTATACATGGATCATGCCAGCGAGTTTAATAGTAGCCTGGAAAAAACTATTTCACAGGTAGAAGCTTCTGTGAGAGGCTTGCCAATTAGTTAAGAATCTGACAAATTTATTTCATTATGTCGATGAATCTCTAACGCCTTTTTCTACTTCTTTGTAAATCGCAGGTATCAATTTATACTTAGATGCTAATGTAAAGTATTAAATTTTGATCTTGATATTAGATTTCTCCTGCCAATAACATTTCAAATATCACGGAGTGTGATGCTTACGAGATATTTCTTACCAGTATCAGAAAATTAATCAATTTTAAGATCTTTTTCGCAACTTTATATTTCAATCCTGTGTAATAGGATTGTCACTTTTAATTGAAATATTTGAATTATTTTATCATGATTATTCATTCATATTTTTTGAAACTTAAATTATATTCTTATAGGATTTATACTCCAATAATTCGTTCACAGGCTGTGTTCGGATATACACTGCCAGTATTGAAATTCTACGGTATACATACGTAAATTATTGAAAATAAAGTTGCCAAAAAAGATCGAAGATAAATTTCAAAAAGCACTGTATTTAAAAATTCTCTTTTTCTATATATCTATATATAATATCTTTATCGCATAATTAGAAATCAATGTTTCATTGTTTTAAAAGCAATAGTGTAATTGTATATTTTATTATATATTTAATATTTTTATATATTTCATATATATAATTATATATATAAAATAGATTATTTTTTAACATCACAAAATAATAGAACTGAAACAAAATATGTCCGTCCATTCACTTGATAAACAATTTTAAAAGAGTATTGTATAATTATAAGAGATATACACATTTATACTAATTTATATTAAAGAAATATATATATATATATTGCACTTTTTTACTTCGATATGTACTGACGTAATACATAGAATTAAATTGATTACTATTCGTAAATTTCAAAACGAATAAAATATTTTATATATTAATAATGTTTCATATACTCAATTTTATAAATTTTTCCTTTTATTTTTATTATGAGATCCCTGCTTGCCATATATTAACATCTTCCTTGTTCTCGTACATAAATCTCTTAAACAGGCATACGCTGATAATAAATTGGACTGTAATCTACGAGATAATGACGTTCTTTGGTACTTTTGTGTTTAATGTACGGTATTATGTGATTGGAGATATCGATGTAATATATTTAATTGACATGTATAAATATATATAAATCACGATATAGGCATATTTTGTCACGATACTGCATCAGAAGTAAATTTACAATTTGTAATAAAATTTATAAATTCGTTACAATACGTCTGTCACAAAAATGAATGATCTCCTTACAAATATCATAGAAATTACTTGAAATATAAATATCGAAAATATAGCTACAAACTACCTCGCAATATGTACTTTACCGCCTACAAAATGCACTGTTTAATGCAACACACTTCATGTTGAAAAAGTTGTATATCTAAAAGAAGGTTTCAATGAAATATCTGATTTATGGGTAATTAAAGCTCTACTGACGATGATAAAATAAACAACTAGTAAAGAAAGACTAGGGAATGCTACGTCACGTGTTGGTATATCATCAGTGTTTCAGGTTATCCTTACTTTACGGATAATGAAATTTTATGCTCGCAAACGATATGTGAAATATAGCATCCAGGTACTACATTTATCCAGTTCAATTGCACAATTGTATGAAAAATACGTATATAAACGTATATGAATATGTATAAATGATTACACGACTTGATTATTATTATTAAGCAGAAATATAATTCTGTATGATTCTCAAAACTACAAAACTAATACTAAAAGTAAATATTCTAACACATTTGCTATCGTATCTCTTTTAAGGATATATTACTCACTTTTACAATTGCGTTAACGTATATTTTGAATAAACGATATACATATAAAAGTTGTATTTGTAACATTTTATTTTTATTGAACAATAGTTTTTTTTTAGTTTTTATTATAATACTAAAAGTTTACAAAATAATGACAAAAATCTAGATTTTTTACACAAATATTTTAAACATTTAAAATTATGTATGCACTTTCATTGTGATGCAGAGATTATTTGTTTTGCAAATGAACAAATTTTGTTTATTTGCAGAATAATTTTCATACATTTCCATTAGATCAAAGATAAAAAAATACTACTGTAATCATAATTTCAAATACTACTTGAAATCATTTTTTATCCAGATCCTAAACTGCCGTCAAACTTTTATTAAATGCTAAAGTAAATTGTAATTTTTTCATAATATTTTCATTATTTTAAAATGTGTGTAATACATCCTTAAGTTAGCTCAGGTGAATCACATCATTGAGTCGCGTTAAACGTCGAGTTTCTTTAAAAATATACATACATATATATCGTTTCACTATATCATCGATTGTAGGTACATTGTTTAATGATTTTGCTAATTGCACGAACGTTACATTATGCATTTATTGTATAAAAGGGAAGCTAATTTTAAGCTAATTTTGTTTTTTAAGTTAATCGTGACATTAGATATTATCACTGCATTCATAGATTTGGAGATCTTATTGCCATCGACATCACGGCAGTGGATGGCAGTGATGAAAAATATACGCGATAGCAAAATGCATTAACACGCTTAATATATTAACACTCTAGTCCATACTACTAATAGATATAATATGACATAGCAGCTTTGTAGAGTGTATAATAGATCAACAAAAATCATTTTAAGCGTTGCAAGGATAAATTTACAATGCAAATAAAAGCAATAATAATCGTGATAATACGCAAAGAAATACTGTCTTTCGAAATATCTCTAATGATAAAGCAATACATTAAATAATACGTTAATTAAGTAACTAATAAACATACAAAAACAGTAATAGAAAAAATAAACAATTGATTAACAGACTAGTAGTATAATATAATATCGTTTTCAAAAAAAGTAAAGTATGTCATTTAACTGACAACATGAATTACCTTTACGCTGCCATTTTGTCTATTGTGTTTTTCTTAACTTCTTAATATCCGACTTACGCATCTAAGTATGTGCGTAAACAGGTACAATTTTTATGTAACAAATGCAGCTAACTGTTTCTGTTCCCTTGTAATTAACGTGACAATTTTATTCTACATAAAAATTGTAGATATTTTAAGAAAAGTTAGTAAAAATTATTCTGTGCGAATATTTCTTTGTGTATAAATATGACAAAGCTAAAGTCCCCTAAGCGTGTTAGTACAAAGTTTTCATAAGCTTAGGCTCTGTATCATTATTAGCGGTGCTTAAATACTTTAGAAACTTTTAAGTATTGATCTGGAGACACGGTAGTGTCTCGGCGTTAAACATGGCTCAAGACATTGATAATCACGTGTAGTAGTAAAGCTGTAAGAATCTTATTCAAAGCAGATGTCGAAGCGAGTTTATAAATTTTATTGTTGACGCTGCAATTTTCGTATTTGGTCTTCTAATTCCTTAACACGCAGTTGGCTATTAGCAAGCTGCCGTCGTACCAGTCTCAATTCGTCAGTTTGACGAGCCAATGCCAAACGAAGTTCTGCTTCATTATTTGGAACATCCACTGTCTCCATAACTTTATTGTCATTAATCGAAGACGATATAATATTCTTCTGATAAGAAAAATATTTACGAATATAAAATATATACAAAAATTATGTAAAAAATGCAATGTGTATATACATGTATTACGCTCGTACCTGTATAGTGACATTTCCAAACTTCTGCTGAAGTTGCTGAAACTTTGTGCTTTGATTGCTGGATGTTTTTTGGCTCTTTTCCGACATGTCATGTAATTCCACCGGTCTGTAATCCGGTATCGTTTCCGTAGACAGAAACGCAAATTTCTTTTTGTTATTCAGATCAGTGGTCGCAGGCAATTGCGGTGGCTTGTATACTCGTGGCTTATGCGTAGAGATACTCCCGCCTAAAAATAGCATGATATCCATTAATGACTGCTCGTTAGAATTTTATTACTGTATACCGTATTGATGGAAAATATATAAAAACAAAAATTAAATAGCTCTAGCTTGGAGAAAATCTAAACAATATTTGGGACAGATCGCACGACACTCGCAATGTATACTTATATATAATATAAAAATGTAGGACCTGTTTTAAGAGAGATTAAGACTGGTGGGCTGTTCATGCCGCTGGTCCAGTCTCTAGCTGATAATGCGGGACACGTTCCAATTGTATCAGGATATAGATCTTCTTGAAATTGATCACTCTACAGCATATAACATAGTTTTCTTCAATATGCACCTTTTAAAAAAAAATGAAAAGAATATAAAGTATTAACCATGCAGGTAAACTTGCCTTCCGTGGTACTATCATTGAGATCGGCTCACACATTCCACGAGTCGCATGTAACTTATAAAATCTGAATACTTCACATAAAGAAGTATTAATGCCTCTTTTCGGCATTACCCCCAATCCTCTCTGAGGATTTCCCGATATAAATTGACTAAGATAATGCACCCAGGGTGCTTCATTAACCACTTCATAATATCGAATGTTACCATCACCCTGCAGAAAATGATACAACACAGTGAGTTTTACAACAGTCTGAATTACATGTCATACGTTTTTACCTTTCCAGCCAAAAACACCATGTTGGTATCATTATCGTAAAATGGAAAAACTACTCCGCTCGATGAATCTATCGTCTCACACGTCAGCGGAACAGTTAGATCATGTTGACTCCATATCGCGTATTGTCGATCCGAATGTCTGCTAAATCCAGTAGTCAAAAGACGTCCGGAACTGCCAAGAAATACTACCTTACTAGCTTTCGTGCCAGCGTGACATACTCCTTCCTATTAAAATTAAAAGTAAGATTTATTAAAATTTAATAGAAAAAGCTAGGATGGAATATTTTACCCCTCACTTTTATCGATAAATGCATAAATTTATTTTTGAAATTCTATAGAATATTAATAATTAAAAATATTAAAGGCAAGAGGTGCGCAACACATTGAAGTTGGTGCGCAATAAAAATTATTGTGAAAATTGACGTAGATAAGTAAAAGATAGAAAATTATAAATTATATAATTAATTCAAATATTCTAAAAAATTTAGAGTCTCATTATTATCTAGATGTGACATGTGACGCAACTGTATGCTGAATGTGCATCTTTATTCATACAAGCAAAGTGTGTATACAGACCATAATTTTTAACAGAAATAAATATTGTATATTCTTTTATATTTGTGATTATTACCTAGAGTGTTAAAGAGCTTATATAGCTTAAACAGATATAAACAAAAATGAATAACAGAAGGGCTAAGAGTCAAATTTTTCATATATTTAAATTCTTAAAAACACATACGTTTCCAATCTATTTGTCAAGTTATTTTCAATGTATACATATTGATAAATTAACGCAAATTTAGTAAAAATCATAAAACGGTTAAATACAATTTCTGCAAATTATAGTTACTCAAAGTGGTAGATCTATTTCTTCATATCTATTTTCAATCGTAACAATGCAATGCTTTCAATCTTGTCATCTTCGTAGTCATTCTTCTATTACATCGGTCGCAATTTGTCCATAATGATAATAAAATTAGTTGAACATGTAGAGTCATTCCATAAAATTGTGCAAGCACATTCTCAATGTGAAGGTTTAGCCAGAATAATCCAGTGATTGAAACAATACGTCAAATTAATTTAACAGAGACAAATGCGATTAGAGTTAAGAAAATTGAAAACAATTTCCATTAGAAATTACTAATGTTATATTGTAACTTTTATATTGTGCTTTTTATATTGTACTTTTATTAAATAGATATATTTACGATTGTAAATTGCGTTCTTTCTTACCGAAACTACGATACCGGACCTTGGTTCAAAAACGCGCAATTTCTTGTCCTTGCAAGTGGTCGCCAATAAGCTGCCGTCACGATTTAGAGACATGCTATAAATCACATCAGGATGTCTATCGATGACGCTAACTACCTCGCATCTGTTCACATCCCATACGATAACAAGATGATCAAAGCCGGCGCTAAAAAGCACATTTTCAGCTACTGGGTGCCATTCGATATAAGCGACACGTCGTTTGTGTCCTTGCAACTCCACCAGCCATTCGGTCAAATTCCTTGACAATCCGCCATCAGGTATATGCCACAACTTTATCTAGATATAAAGAAAAAAAATCTTTGTGTTCATTTCTAGCCTAATCCTCTAGAGCTGATAGTAAGGGCTGATAGTCTATTATCACTCAATTATATTCTTTATATTGCATCTGCAAATTTGAATTATTGTTATTAAAATAAACTTGGTATTCAACTCTTTTTTTTACACAAGTTACAGCATTAGTTCTTTAAAATTAATTAAGCACCTTTTAGTCAATATAAGCTCACAGATCCATTAAATAAGTAACTGTATTACAGACTTTGACGTCAGCATCCGAGAGTTGAATGTACACATCACACACAAACACACACACACACACGCACGCACGCACGCACACACACACATATATAATAGTAGTAGTTGGAGTAAATTTTAATATTCTAATCTACATTCCGTGTAGTTTACATTTCTACAGAAATCTCCCGTGAGCTTTGGAAATGCAAGTGGAAATGCTTCCTGTACGCAAAACTTTTCTTACAGTGCAATCATCGGAACAGGACGCGATGATGTTGTCATTGAATGGATTCCATTTGATGTCCAAAACAGGACCGGTATGTCCAGTTACTCGGCTGGCGTTGAAGTCAAGTCGTCCGGTCTGCAACAAGTGTGACAAATGATTGATGTATTGCTATGTACTGATGAACGCGACATAAATATGTTATATGAAAATCTGTAATTAATTGTAAGATATTTAGAATATCAATTATGTAAAACAGTCTCCGTGAGAAACAAAAAAAATCTGTATTTATTTTATCAGACTCCAATAATGCGATCGAATAATGCTAGCTAATACTTCTGTTCTTGCGCAGGACTAGAATCGATAAATCGATAAGGCACAGACTACTCACGCGATCCAATGATAACACAAGGAACGCTCCACCGCCCGCAACCTCCGTCACGATGGCCAGGAACTTGGGATTTACGGCGCAGAATTGCGAATCGTGGGCGTTTTTTGTGATCTTGATGTTGTCGTAACATTTCTCTCTCTTGGCTGGCACGCCGTAAACGTGTCGAAACTTGCTGCTTCGAACGCCGCGGAACCACGACTATAAATATCATTTAACATCCATTTTATCAAATAAAGAAAGGATAAAAGCTAATAAACGAGCAACTATGTGTATCAAAATGTATACGTTTAAAGCTCCTGAGTAGTCATCATATTGAATCATGACTCGTTAGAAGCGAAAAATGATATGTTGATAATAAGCATAGTTTTCATCCAATTCTACAAATGTTTTAAAGTTTAAAGCAATCTTATCATTTCGTTTTATCCAAATTGTTTTTATTTACAAATGGCACGTAATAAAAATTAACGTGTCATTTTTCGCTTATAACGTCATGATTTAGTATGGCAGAGGTTTGTAACTTGACTGAGTTTGCTAATACAATAATTTACTAAATACGATACATCGATATCTAATCTAAAGCTCACATAGTAAACAGTTCATAAAACATGTAACAATTATTGTCTTTATCCTTCCTGGCGGAAAACATTTTTACGAATTAGTATAGAAAAATATATAGATTGAGATAAGATTTAAAAAATTCTTAGTTTTTCATAGTGGAACGTAGAGTGAGGTATGTTTACCTTAGAAATCCTTAATTTTTTGTAGATATTCATGGGACGTAGAGTGGCGCTGTTTGTCTCATGATACAAGATACGAAAAAATGTTCTGTAAAAACTTGCAATATAACCGTCAGAAGACGTATATGGAAAGGGCGGAAGATTTCTTGCTTTTTCTCAATCTATGTAATTTTTCGTGAAAATTTTTCCGCCAGGGCTGTTTGGTAGGGATATACGGGTACCTGAGCCTCGGACTCGGATCGGGAATTTTTTTCAGAATCGAATCGGGCAGTTTCTGATTATAGATCTAGAAACTTTTTAACGGCATAAATGTGATGCTTTTTCATGATTTTTCAATTAGGTTTTCCACTTAAACTATAAGTTATACTAGTATAATTAATTAACTATAAATTATACTAGTATAATTAGAATTAAATTTAAAAGTCCATAAGGAAGTCTACATCTACAATCATTACCCAACCCGATTTTAAATTTAAGTACCCAAACATTCGGGTACCCCAACTCGATCTCGAAAAAAATCTCGAGTACCCCGCACACCCACCCCCCTCCCTAGTGTTTAGCCACTTTATTATTCATCTCTAGTTCTCTTTCTTTTACTTCTATATATCCCGATCGCAAGGACCGTCTGAACAACGTTGTGAATATTTACTGCAACCTTACAAAATGATAAAATCATGTCAATAAGAAGAAAAGAAAGAAACGGAGCGCGTCATGCCAATGATGTACAATAGCGAAATATAATATCATTCACGATTTTCAAGAGGGCTCTCTCTTGTTCGGAAACCGTAAAAAAAGAAAGTTGTCGGCATTACGAATGAAAATACAGACATTTCGTTATCGCGGCTGACAATTGCATATTTTTCAGCGGTTGCCTCCGAGAACAAAGTCCAAGGAATTAACGCAGAACAAACGATGCGCGATGAGGTATATAGTACAAATAACGATTGAGAGAGTTTGTACAAAACGAATTGACGTTACAATTAAATAAAAATTAGTAATATTCTATATATCCTTTCAGGATCGGATAAGTTAAAGTTAATTAGTTTTAAATTAAAGTTTTAAATTAAGTTTGAATTAAGTTAGTGGCCTATTAACTTAGGCCTGTTAAAAGTTGCACGAAAAAAAATTAACTTAGGTAAAAGTTGAGTTAAAATTAAATTAATTGAAGTTAAATTAAAATGTAATATTAATAATTAAAAATTATTTATATTAAATTAAAATGTAATTTTTTTTCAAATTAAAGTAAATTACTCTAAATAAAATAATAGCAATATGAATTGAATAAATTAAATATAAAATGATAAAAAAGTATATATTATTTTAAGTAGATGTAATGATTATTACAAAAATCTGTATTGCAGTACATTATTTAAATCAAAATTTAGTTAACGAAATAACATTTTTAAATAAACTTTTCTTCTTGCCTCTTTTTTAAAAAGTCGAGAGAAATGCAACCAATCTTACATTAGCAGAATGCTCATTACGATCATTGAACTTTTACTAATTGTCTAATGTTTCAGATTAAAACAAATACTTATTGATGGTCAAAGAAAAAATTTTAATTCATAATTAGAAAAAAGTTAATAAATTAAAGTTAATATATTTTATAAAATAACTTGGGAATTAGTCGAAGTTAAAAATTAACTCATTAAAATTAACCAAGTAAAAGTTAACTTTCTTACTTTTAATTAATTAACTAATTACTATTCAACTTAGCATTCTTAAGATAAAGATATAAATGTAAAAAAATATTTTTTAATTACGAAACAATTTACACTAAATATAATGTGTATATAAAATAGCGTTCATACACTCAGTGAACTTATGTATAACGCAAGAATTTCTATATTAAGTGAATAATTAAACAAAGATTTTTTTTTTAAACTTACGTTCTTCTCTTTTTGAAATTGTGCCTGAAGAAATAATAATGAATCACACGGTTGTGACTAATTGACAGCGCGAATGTGAAATCTCTTGATTCGTGTGAATCGACGTATTTTTACCGCGGTGTGTAGCGTAGCGCGGTGAGATAGATCGAATTATGCGACTTTTTCCCAAGGAAAAAAAGAAAATAATCAAGTGAACTGCGAAAACTGCATAAGAATCACGGCGAAGAATCAATTCCGAAATATATTAGGCGCGCAGGATCTTCCGAACCTGTTTTTCATATAAGTTTGAATTTTTTTACGCTATTTTAGATTAAATGGAATTACGAATTAAAATTCACTGAAAATTAAATAAAAGATCTGCGTTTATAGCTGCTAAAAATTTGCTTGTAAGTTGAAAACTATCGTTATTTTTGTAGAGAAAAGATTAGATGAAAATTGATCAAAGAAAACGTAAGTAAAATACTACTTGATAGATCTGGGACACCTTGTGTGTTAAGTGTGCAAGATATCGTAATCAAAATCAATAACCGGTACATTATGTAATCACATAGTTGCGGCTTCCTCGTTGTTACGTATAGGTAATGCAATAAAGAAGTGATATTTTATATCCTCATTTATTCTACGCATGAAATGCTGCAGTTTATACTTGTATACAAAGAGAAGGATATACGTGAAATTTTGACATATCATTCCCTTATTTAAATAGTAATAGCAATTGAAAGTTAAATTTGTCAAAAAAAGGGAAAAACTACTTTTCAACTTGATAGAAAATTATTGTCTAATTAAAAATAAATGGATGGTAATAATGGAATATATATACCTGTATATAATATATTATTAACATGATGAATTATTTTCATCATTTTTGTCATTTTTGTTTTAAAAAAATTACGCTTTTTAAAATCGTTGGACGCATATGAATGCATGCTAGTGCATATATTTAATTTTGACGATTTTTTTAAATCATTTTTTTTTCAAATTATGATAATTTCGTCGATTTGTATGAGATTAGTTCACTTTTCTGTTGATAGACTAAAACAAAAAATGTTTACTTGACTCATTCATAATACAGTGATAATTCCAAAAAAATCACGCTTTCTACTCTCTAAACTCTAAATTTCTTGGAATGAAATCTCACTCCAAAAGAGGTAAAATACTGCCATTATTTTGAAAGACTAAAAAATTTGCACTCTTCAATAATAGTGGCACTCTTTTTGGAGAGATTAGAGATTTTACTCATTTTACTCCAAAAAATTTATAGATTAAGTTGCATTACTAAGAGACAGAAATTTACAAAAAGCATTGCGGTTGTTTAACGGGATTCCGCTATATAAGTACACCGACTTTTATATAAAGCCGTTTTAAAAACTATATACAATTCACTCAACGTGCATAAATAATAATAATAAGCATAAATTTGGTAAAGTTTAAGATTGTTTTTTGAATGCAGGTCAAACAACAAAATTACTCCCTTTGCTCAAAGTCTCTATAAGGTCCACTTTAAACACAAACTGTTTATGACAATCCAAAGTGTTGATCTGTCATACATATCGTAGATGCTTAAAAACTCTGAAATTTTGCGTTTTTCCTCTGATTTTAATTCTCATATGAAACTCTATGAGAGCAAGAGAGATAATACTCACCCGTCTATCGTTGGTCATGTCTGATCGGGATCTGGTGTCCAGGACAGCTGGTGCTCGACGAGTACACGTGTGCGATGAGACGATTGTCGCCAGTGCACAACGAGGATGCGGTAATCGACAAGCCGGGACCCATGCATGTGCAGGTGATTGAAGAAACAGAGAGAGAGAGAGAGAGAGAGAGAGAGAGAGAGAGAGAGAGAGAGAAAGAGTCACTGGTGTGGATAATATTGTAACCAGCTACACGAGCCGTTCTCTCACACCGCGTTTACTAGAAGAAACAAAGGAAAATGATAGGCATCTAATTAACAAACAACTCATAAAATTATGAGAGTTAAGCTCGTCAAAGCGCGGCCGCAATTTTCGTGTGACTAAAGTACCTAATAAACTTTGGGCTAAGGGAGGGAATGTGATGGGGATTGAATTAACTCGCGTAATTAGACGTTACAGACTCGGGCTGAGTTATCGCAACGATCGCGTCGTTACCGAGACAGTGATGATCCTGCTAACGAGATCTTCTCTCTTTTTTATGAGTGTAACAATCACTTTCCCTCCAATTTTGAAAGACTTTCAATGTGAAGACCCATAGTTTTCCATCTCGAAGAGAGCGCGGTTCAACGCGGAAAACCCCCTTAAAGACCGTTTTTGCCAAACATAAACTGCTCCAAGTATTAAGTCGTTAAATTTTCCAATTAATGCTCGTACAAACGACGCGGTCCAAATTGGATAACTTATTTTGGCGGTGCCATTGCAGGCACATGTGAGATAGAAATTTCTTTGATGGTATAGCAGGCTTACATCACGCGTGCTATACCTACTGTATATAATCTAGGCCATGTGGGCTGTACATCATCACAACTTGGAGTTAAAACATAGTGAAGGCGTTTTTGCCTCTGGGTTAATCGCCAGTTTTTGCCATTAGCATACCCTCGAGCGCGGAGTCTATCTCTCTATTCGGATAGATTGCCTTTTCTTTCGACTTGATTCATCTTCACGAACGAGGGTAAGTAGTATTACGTATGAAATGAAAGAGGTCAAGAAAAATCAGGAGTTACGTACAGATACGTGATAGTCCAGAGATACAGTCTAGAGGCAATTGTGACTCCTTTGAGATGTAAAACTGTCTGCGTGGAGCAGACTGCTCTAATGTTTAAATTGCGATACGTACACCCGGATGCGCCATGCGAACAACTTGCGTTTCTTCACCTTCCTCGTGATGCTCGGAGCGATTACAAGATCGACCGATTGACGCGCTCGTCGCACAGAAAAGAACAACTACAGAACAAGAGCTACCGTGCGAGAGAGCTGAGCGCTATCGAGCGCGAATGTGTTTAGCCACGCCGACCGTTCCGCTTCTACTGGCAAAGGCCTGTAGGAATGACTATCTAGTGCTGGTAGTGCTTAGTGCTCGCAGAACCTGACGCCTGTTGTTTGTTGCAGTGTCATGCAGTGACACTATCTCGCGCACCTTTAACACGACAAGCAACATTATTCGGGCCGGTATCAATAACAATGAAATACAAATATTGATGAGAATTTGATACTTTTGCGAGTGCCATTCAGCAACACAAATTACAAGTGGACTCAAGTTTCCGCTTTCTATTTCATTTCTGCCACTATGCATCAATGACTCACGAGGAATATACTCGTATAGAAGAGAAACAGAAGTATGATTATTTCTTGAATGATGATCGAGGGTTTATTAAATTTGTTAGCCAAACCCCTGGATGGAAAGTTGCTGAAACTAAACTCTCTCAATCTCTTCTTCCGTGGCATTAAGTATAAAAATTGGTTCTATTATCTTTTTTCTAACACGAAAATATATATATATCGTTAAACTATCTAATTTTCGCCATTCTTTTTGTAAAGTTAGATAAAATTGTCAAGTTAGACAAAATTTTCTATTCTAC
>NW_017304217.1:810798-812438 GCF_001594115.1 Trachymyrmex septentrionalis | reverse complement strand
CTATCTAATTTTCGCCATTCTTTTTGTAAAGTTAGATAAAATTGTCAAAATTTTCTATTCTACAGAATATACAGAATATACTCAAATAAGACTGCTAGATATCTTCTGTTAATCGCACTTTTAATTTTCCCGATATACGAGTACGTTACAGAATAAGAGTGAATTAATTTTAGCATGGGACATCCTGTATATTCTGTATTCTCTGAAGCTTGGGATAATTCAGGATTTATTTAAATAAGCTCGGTTTAGGTAAAAAATGCATAGTTTTTCAATGAAAAACATTTCGCTAAATAAATCACAGTGTAAATATTACAAACCTGAACATACATATATCCATCGCTCTGATATACATTTTCATGTGCCTCTGTCATACAGTAAATGTAAAATAAAAAAAATAGAAGAGGCCAGAAGAAAACCAACTGTATATCACATGCGCACACGCGACAAATTATAACAACAATCCTACGAAATAAATTGATGCTTAAAGACACAACGATTCGTTGACGCTACAGATTCTATTGCCGAATCGATTCAAAATCATTCCTTTATTTAATACATGAAATTCATGATAGCCATACGAAATTTATGCAAATTACAGAGAGCTGCATGCAAAAAATTTTCCATATAAATAACTTCCTGTAAAGACTTGACGGACTACTTCAATCGAATCCTGATTAATTTATCAAGTAATATATACAATATTGAAAATGTCCATTTCTACCAACATGGATTGACTTTTAATCTTGGTTTAATTTTTTTATAATTCTTACAGAACTAGAAAAAAAGATAAAAAGTGGATTAAATCGAAATTAAAGTTAATCTATATTGGTAGAAATGGATATAATTTTATTGTGGATATAATTCTCAGAACAGGATTAGAATCTAATCTTTGGAGAAGATAGAGCTGTAGCTGGGTCACTTTTGAATATACAGGGCGTCCCATAAGTTTTGGCCAATCGCTCTTGTGTAGATAGAGAGGACTAAACTGAGTCGAAAAGTCTCTCATTTTGTGCAATTTTCGCAATAGTTAACAAGATATCAATTATTAAAAATTGCCGAATATTGGTCTTGAATAATTTTTTATTCAAGTACTATCAACTTTACAGAAAAACTGCAACAGACAAAAATCTCTAATTAATTTTCTTCTCACAGAACTCTACGAATTTTTTCAGAATGTTTTATCAATTTTTTAATACTGTATTTTCTTATTTTTACCAACACACGAAAATGTATAATATTAAAAAATTCTGAAAAAATTCTCAGAACTTTATGAGAAAAAAATTAATAATTTTTTTCTCTCGCTATTTTTTTGTAAAGTTGACAGTATTTGAGTAAAAAATTATTGAAAACCAATATTCAAGCAATTTTTAATAATTAATATCTCGTTAATCATTGCGAAAATTGCAAAATGGTAGAAGACTTTTCGATTCAGTTTAATCCGCTCTATTTATACAAAAGCGATTGGCAACAATTTACGAGATATCCTATATATGCTATTACAACAAATTCGATTGCTACGCGTTATACATCGATAGATCGATACATACTTACATAAAAGAGCGATTGAAAACTGCTATAAGTACATAAAAGTTAAATACGTTTTATTTTGCTATATAGACCGCATCAGAACTTTTCTTCTC
>NW_017304217.1:806234-810698 GCF_001594115.1 Trachymyrmex septentrionalis | reverse complement strand
GAGAGAGAGAGAGAGAGAGAGAGAGAGAGAGAGAGAGAGAGACTGCATCAGAACTTTTCTTCTTGTTTTTGAAATTTCAAACATATATTTATTTCACTTGATGTACAAAAAGTGTGAATTAGTTTAGCTATAAAAAAAACATATCTAATATTTTAAACAATTAAATACTTCATAATAATGCTGTCACATTACTTAACAGAATATATTTGTTGCTGCATTGTCAAAGTTGATACAGGATGTCTAACATAAAAAAAGAGTCATAGACTTTAAGGGTATATAGGATAAGAAAAACGAACGTTTGTTTACAAATTTCAGATGAATTTCTGAATAAGTTTCTGAGGAGCAAGTTAATGTGAGGTTACGTCTCATCTAAACAGTAAGTTTGTCTGATAGATTTGATCGAAATTATGTCTGTTTATAATTAATTCCGATGTTTTATCGTTTTTATTTAAACAAAGAGATATCTTGGCAATCGTTTGTTTTCGTACTTACATTTATTAGAACTTTTCGACTTATTTTTTATTGTTCTATATGCCCTTAAAGTCTATTGACTCCTCTTTGGGGACATCCCGCTATTATACCACTGCATTCAGATACTTTGTATAGAGTATACCTTTTAACGTGTATTAAGCTAGTATAGCGCAAATGATTGAATTCATCCTTAGATAATGAAAAAGTAAATCTGTGTATAAATATTATAAATAAAAAAAAGTAGCAATTTTCGAATTCGATTTTTTATACTCTCATAATAATGTAAAGGGGATATACAAATAATCTTTAAAAACTAATAAATATACGTCCAACTTTGAATAATTCAGTCATCGCCAGCTAAGGGTTAAAACCCTTAAAGGGTTACTGCAAACAAGAATTAACAGTTCTATCCAAGTAATTTTATTAATATAAATTATTAGGATAGAAAGATAGAGAAGAAGAGAATAGAGAAAAAGATGAGAGTAAAACGACAAGTTGTGTATGCGTAAGTAAATTTTGCGTTGTAAGAAAACGATTTCACTGCACTGTACGGTGCACTGATTAATCAGGATTTCATCAAAGTTGTCCCGTTTTAAATTCGTGTTTAAAGGTTTAAACTCGACACTCACTTTGCCGCTAGGCTTGTAACAGGCCCTGGCGTCTACCATGTTGTTCATAATCGTATGCTGAACCTCGGTGCCGTCAGTACCGTCGAAAATGTCGAAATTCGACTTTTCCTCCCGCGTGCGTATCATCTCCCAGCTGGTGACGTTGTGTCCCATAAATTGTCCCAACTTGGCGCGGGAATATATCCCCGAGGCTCTATCGCGCTGTCGGAACAAAACTTCAAGTGATTAAGAGTGAACTATCGCCAGCGCGCCGTACCGGCCGCGGCGTCGCTTCTTTCCCGCTCACGTACGACACATACGACGATACGACGCACACATACGCCCCTCTCTCTCTCTCTCTCTCTAGCTCGTCTTCCTCGCGCAACGCGTTTACCGTTTATTAAATATGTCCTACGGCGAATCAGACACCTGTACGCACACCTTTACGCATCGTTAGAAGCTCAACAATCCGATGCATTCGTATTCGTGCGCGTGCAAACGGTATCGATCCGACGGGTTTGACTTTGACGTTCGGCATGTAAACAATGAAATCATGAACGGGATTGACAGGTGATAGGTGTGTCGGTGCATGTAATGCATGTATATAGATTTAGGTTTGTCGTGTGCTTGCACTGTTTGCGCACTCGGCATCTTCGCTCGCTCTCTCTCTCTTTTCAAGGGCAAATAGGTATAAAACATATGCCTATTTTTGCACTTAATTGAGATAAAAATATTTGGGGATTTCATAGAACGCGAACAGACCTAATGACTGCGTTCAGCGGACTCACAGTTAAGTGAGCGTTCGCTATTATTGGTGTATTCTTTTAGATCATCCAATCAGCATTTTGGATCTAGAAGAATACATTAATAGCAGCGAGCGCTCACTCAACTGTTGAATCTGTTGAACGTAATCATTGGCTGCGTTCAGAATTATTATCTGGATGCATCCAGACATTCTTTTATCCTTGTTTAACATTTGTTAATAACACGATGCATCTAGACGACGATTCTGGACACATCTCAGCAAAGAAAGCAGCTTGGCAACTGTTGTAAAATTCTTCAATGGCTTGCTTTTGGTTCCTTATAGGTCTAAACCGATCGTATTGAAAAATTTTACAACAGTTGCCAAGCTGCTTTCTCTGCTGAATGCACCCGATACGATTAGTTTATACCACGGTGTAAGAATAATGGCTCCGGCACATCAGCGCGATGTTAGTCGCGCGCGAGGCACGCGATATCCAATGACAGTATACCATTAGAATGAAAATATCTATACGGTAAAGCTGTACTCATATCGCGTGTCGCGCGCGTTTTACGTTTGTCTTTATGACAGAAATGTGATTGGATAATTTTCTTTATGCATATGGTTATGCGGTTATGCAAGTTTGTGTGGAAAGACCCTAAAGCTTATTCCACAATAGTCATAAGCATAGTTGTAAAGCCCATGACACATACAAAAACGTAAAGCCGTAACACGTAAGCAGTAAGGAAGTTATAAGATTGGATTCGCTACTGGTCTCTATCGTGATTGGGCAATTCGCTTACTGCTTTCGTGTTACGATTATACGTTTTTGTATGTGTCATGAGTTTAACTGGTGTAGTTGTAAGGACGCGTTCACACCTTGACGGAAAAATAGAAAGCGAAAAAGCAGTGGTCAATTAGTTGACTATTGCAAGTTTACTACTGGTAGTAAATAGTACAAAAAGCCGAAATTGTCGATTACTGGCGTGAATTCTAATTGGCTGCTGCTCTTCTGCTTTTCCGTCGTGTGAATGTACCTTAAGATGCCTACCCATGCAGCGAAATAGCGTAACGCGGAACAAGAGCAAAACCAATCACAAACGTTCTGCAGTTTTCGTTACGCGGCTTTGAATTCCTTCATCCCCATGGAGCGGAATAAGCGTAAACGGAATGAACAGCAAATCCGTAATAATCTTTTAAATATTGTTTTTTAGTATTTGTTTTTTATTATCATGTACTTAAATACTAAATTAAATGCGTTTCTTATTGGAAATTTGATTAAAGATGATAAAATCTTTCGAAATTAGTTTTAATGTGATTTTAACCCTAATAAAATAATGACTTGTGATTGGTTGCACGAAGTCCGCAAAGTGAGTATTAAAGATTAACACAACAAAAATGACGGAATATGTGTATTCTGTCTCGACTAAGAAAAGAGATACATCAAAATTGTTTTTTTCTCGATAGTTTAATATTTCCCTGTTTGGAACAAAGTTTTCTCTTTTTTTTTGAGTCTCTGATTGTCTATGTGATATTTTGGTCACTTATAGCCAACCTAATATCATACAACTAGTGTCCAATTTGAGCTCTGGAGTCCAAACGGAAAGCCATCGACGCAAAAAAATTCGATGTGGGTAAGATTTCAGGGACTGGAAAGTGTTGATACGCATCTAAGTGACACTTATCAACACTTCAGAGTTAAAAGTGTTATATACTCTAAAAATCTTACATTGAATTTTTTTACGTAAATGGTTTTGCGTTTTGGCTCCAGAGCTCAAATTGGACAGAACATGACATAGATAATCGGTAAACATATACACAGCACATGCATGTTGTTACATCCGCCCGACAGTAGATTCATTGGAAGCTAGAATTCTAGGTGCATATCTTTCTTCTTGTTCGCGCGCACTGACTGGTGCTCTGAGCGTGGCGTAACGCCGCTTTCACATGATACGATCCTAGGTCGCCGCGCGGAAAATTTGCCCTAAAGCAGAGCGCTCTTCCCATCGAGCAACAGCGCTTGGAGAGGGGGCATGGGATGCTTAATCCTTTGGGATCAAAGTTTCCTACATTTCTCTTGAGTTCCGGACTTTTGACCATGCTGGTCAAGTTACTGATGGTTCCTGTTGAGTCATTCAAATTTAAGCCACGTGTATAAGTTCCAAGTCTTGCTAATTCATTAAAATCTCTCTGCATCCTTACTCATACCTTCTCACTGAGCTTCCTTTAGAATTGTGTAAATCCTTCCAAGCTCTGCGCAAATATATGTATATATATAACACATCGGTCAATAAGTCCCCAGTCTGACACATAGAGAGCGCCACTAACACAAAAAGTACATAGTGGTTCGAAAGAACAGACCCTTTTAGGCGTACTGTTAAATGTATATGTCATTCGGATCATTATTGTGTGAGTTATTGAAGCTTTAGTGACGCTAAT
Source organism: Trachymyrmex septentrionalis (assembly GCF_001594115.1). Taxonomy (NCBI): domain Eukaryota; kingdom Metazoa; phylum Arthropoda; class Insecta; order Hymenoptera; family Formicidae; genus Trachymyrmex; species Trachymyrmex septentrionalis. The sequence goes on along the minus strand of NW_017304217.1, from coordinate 806,438 downwards.
TTGGTTATTTTCATAACAATGGAAAAAAAGGAATTTCGTGTGCTCATTAAACACTGCTTTTTGATGGGAAAAAACACCGTTGAGGCAAAACAGTGGTTGGACAAACATTATGGCACCTCTGCCCCAGGCAAATCAACAATTATCGACTGGTATGCTGATTTTAAACGCGGTCGTACGGACACCGACGATGCACACCGCTCTGGT
>NW_017304217.1:804140-806062 GCF_001594115.1 Trachymyrmex septentrionalis | reverse complement strand
CACTCCTTTTTCTTCCGCGACCCTAACGACGTCACGCACCGGCGCCGCCGCCGCCGCGTGCTGTCGAATCAGATGCAGTAACGAGTCGGATAGCTTTCATCTCGCCAATTAGAATATGTCATAACTACGCGATATGCACCGGTACGTGTAACACTCGAGGTAATATCTTAGACGATACCTATATATCACGTGTGGATTTTCAATTCGCTTTGCGTTATGTCGCGAGTCTATTTGCACCGTGTCGACCAGAAAGTTCTCTGTGCCACATGTTACGCCACAGAGCTATCTCCCTTAAGAAAAAGTTTTTATCTCGCCGACCGCCATTGTTTGCACATCGGATTGCCGCTTTATATCGATAGTTACGCCGAATGTTCACTTGCCCTTTCTACCACATATCTAATCGCGAATTGTGGTGCGCAGCGGTGCGCGTTTTGTTCTATATCTGATCAGAACGGGCGAGCGGCCGTGGCATGATAACGAGTTCACCATTATAACGATATCGCAATCTCGGGTCTAACACGGGATAGACATTGGAGGCCACGGCGATGAATCCGCGAAATACGCTAACTCATAAAATCGGCATATTAAAGAAAAGAAGAATTTTAATTAGTTGATTTGTTTATGCATTAAGGTGTTTTTTCATACTGACACTTGACGCTCATTTTTGACGTCAAAATAAATCACGTGATAGAAATTGATTAATATCAAGTATTAATTTGGATCAGTTAATGCTGTTTTGATGTTGAAAATGGACGTTAGCATGAAAAAGCACTTTTATGCGTAATCCCAGATCTGCAATAGGTGTTAAGTTGTAAGCCTTAAGTTGTAAGAAATTGATATAGTCGAATTTGAGAAGAATAATCGACTATGATTCATCCATTTCTTATGGCTTAAGAGTTAGAACTCTATTGTAGATCTGGGGTTATGCAAAAGTCTGCTACGGCCTTTAAAGGTGCTTTTTCATGCTGACGCTCGACGCTTATTTTCGGAATAAAAATAAGTTACATGATAAAAATTGACGAATATTAAACGTCAATTTTGATCACGTGACTTATATTTTGACGCTAAAAATGAGCGTCAAGCGTCAGTATAAAAAGGCATTTTAATCCATAATACACGACTGCCATATATAACTGTGATTAAAGACTACGAGTCCCACTTGATGCTATGAATGCTTAAAGCATTTTTTTATTGATCACTTAGTAAAATGCTTTCTTCTGATTGATCAAAAATTTTGAAGCATTGGCTGCGTTTAGCAGAGAAAGCAGCTTTTGTAGGCCGGAATCAGACTATGCATTGAAGATTGAGATTAAAGAGTAAAGATTGAAATTTCACCAATGAGGATATAGAAATTTTGACTTCTGTTACATCCCAGGATTCGATCGGCGGGTGGCCGGGATCCGAACAGACCTGGGATTATCGATGGGTGCAAGGCGTACAGTTTCGCATCGACGGGAGCGCGGAATTAAAATTTGTCCAATTTAAGAGTTTAAATTTTCAGTTAAATTTGCGCGTTCGACACGGCGACGATAGTCGATTCCGGGGAGGTCCAAGGTCTACCTTCCGTCCTGTTTAAGTAATTGAGAAAACTCCTCTAAAATTTCAGGGCGATCACGGCAACCCGAGTAATTACGGTGGCCAGCGACACGGAACACTCGTTGCAAATCTCAAATCGCTCGGAAAACCCTAAATGGACGTAATGTCGCAATACCCCAAGATACGAGGGTCGTTCGAAAAGTCCGTGCAAAGTCACTGCTGATGGCACTACTGGCGCGTATCAAGGTTAGATTTAGTTAGTAGCATCTCTTGGAGGAACACACACCAAGTTACAGCCAGATCGGTCTATTTGTTTGTGTTTGGCATTCATTTGAATCGAGGAAGTCGAGTGATTTTCAATAACGCACCAGCTCACACCTCAGCAG
>NW_017304217.1:801705-803403 GCF_001594115.1 Trachymyrmex septentrionalis | reverse complement strand
GCCGAATGTTCACTTGCCCTTTCTACCACATATCTAATCGCGAATTGTGGTGCGCAGCGGTGCGCGTTTTGTTCTATATCTGATCAGAACGGGCGAGCGGCCGTGGCATGATAACGAGTTCACCATTATAACGATATCGCAATCTCGGGTCTAACACGGGATAGACATTGGAGGCCACGGCGATGAATCCGCGAAATACGCTAACTCATAAAATCGGCATATTAAAGAAAAGAAGAATTTTAATTAGTTGATTTGTTTATGCATTAAGGTGTTTTTTCATACTGACACTTGACGCTCATTTTTGACGTCAAAATAAATCACGTGATAGAAATTGATTAATATCAAGTATTAATTTGGATCAGTTAATGCTGTTTTGATGTTGAAAATGGACGTTAGCATGAAAAAGCACTTTTATGCGTAATCCCAGATCTGCAATAGGTGTTAAGTTGTAAGCCTTAAGTTGTAAGAAATTGATATAGTCGAATTTGAGAAGAATAATCGACTATGATTCATCCATTTCTTATGGCTTAAGAGTTAGAACTCTATTGTAGATCTGGGGTTATGCAAAAGTCTGCTACGGCCTTTAAAGGTGCTTTTTCATGCTGACGCTCGACGCTTATTTTCGGAATAAAAATAAGTTACATGATAAAAATTGACGAATATTAAACGTCAATTTTGATCACGTGACTTATATTTTGACGCTAAAAATGAGCGTCAAGCATCAGTATAAAAAGGCATTTTAATCCATAAAACACGACTGCCATATATAACTGTGATTAAAGACTACGAGTCCCACTTGATGCTATGAATGCTTAAAGCATTTTTTTATTGATCACTTAGTAAAATGCTTTCTTCTGATTGATCAAAAATTTTGAAGCATTGGCTGCGTTTAGCAGAGAAAGCAGCTTTTGTAGGCCGGAATCAGACTATGCATTGAAGATTGAGATTAAAGAGTAAAGATTGAAATTTCACCAATGAGGATATAGAAATTTTGACTTCTGTTACATCCCAGGATTCGATCGGCGGGTGGCCGGGATCCGAACAGACCTGGGATTATCGATGGGTGCAAGGCGTACAGTTTCGCGTCGGCGGGAGCGCGGAATTAAAATTTGTCCAATTTAAGAGTTTAAATTTTCAGTTAAATTTGCGCGTTTGACACGGCGACGATAGTCGATTCCGGGGAGGTCCAAGATCTACCTCCCGTCCTGTTTAAGTAATTGAGAAACTCCTCTAAAATTTCAGGGCGATCATTGCAACCCGAGTAATTACGGTGGCCAGCGACACGGAACACTCGTTGCAAATCTCAAATCGCTCGGAAAACCCTAAATGGATGTAATGTCGCAATACCTCAAGATAATTCTCCTCCATCGACGGGTAAAGAGATGTAGCACTCTAGACATTTAGTCGTCTTTTATTTGACGAAAGAATAATGAAGATACGCAACATGCATTATGTATCCACGTGGTGTAAGGGTTAGTTTCCAACAAATGAGTGCTGATAGGCGGGCGCGAACGCAGGTGCACCAAGCACATACTATACGCAAACAGGATTTGCGGTCCGCGGTGACCACAACGTGATGAAAAAAAAATATTCTACCTTTACGATGAGGTCTCCGTCAGTGGTTGGTCGGTGTGCGTGACCCTCAGACTTTCCACTGTCCTGAACTTGGCGTCGGGTTCGTCCTCATCGATTCGTAGT
>NW_017304217.1:800881-801605 GCF_001594115.1 Trachymyrmex septentrionalis | reverse complement strand
GAGTGCTGATAGGCGGGCGCGAACGCAGGTGCACCAAGCACATACTATGCGCAAATAGGATTTGCGGTCCGCGGTGACCACAACGTGATGAAAAGATGAAAAGAAAATATTCTACCTTTACGATGAGGTCTCAGTGGTTGGTCGGTGTGCGTGACCCTCAGACTTCCCACTGTCCTGAACTTGGCGTCGGGTTCGTCTTCATCGATTCGTAGCTCTCGCGTGAATAATAGTCTAAGTTCGCTAATTAGGTCGTCATTAATACGAATTAAGTACGGGAAGGTAGTTAAAAAAGAATTTGTTGAGAAAGTTCACTCAGATTTAGCTAAAATGTTTATTAACTTTAATTCACAAAATCACTTAGACTTAGAATCACTTAAATGTAGAATTACTTAAATTTAGAATTACTTAGATTTAGAATTGAATTTAGAATTACTTGAATTTAGAATTTGAATTAAATTTAGAATTACTTAGATTTAGAATTTAAATTAAATTTAGAAGTACTTAGATTTAGAATTTGAATTAGATTTAGCATTACTTAGATTTAGACTTTGAATTAAATTTAGTTTAAAAGAAATTGAAACGATTACATTTATACGCGGCACGCAAAACTGAGGCAAAGATTCACCGACGGAAGAGGACTTAAAAAATTTCCACCCAAACGCTAAGACGCTAACTCCATTACTGCTTGTTACTGATTCTTATCTGTTACTAATGCCCCGAGCAC
>NW_017304217.1:794064-800781 GCF_001594115.1 Trachymyrmex septentrionalis | reverse complement strand
CATCGACGGGTAAAGAGATGTAGCACTCTAGACATTTAGTCGTCTTTTATTTGACGAAAGAATAATGAAGATACGCAACATGCATTATGTATCCACGTGGTGTAAGGGTTAGTTTCCAACAAATGAGTGCTGATAGGCGGGCGCGAACGCAGGTGCACCAAGCACATACTACACGCAAACAGGATTTGCGGTCCGCGGTGACCACAACGTGATGAAAAAAAAATATTCTACCTTTACGATGAGGTCTCCGTCAGTGGTTGGTCGGTGTGCGTGACCCTCAGACTTTCCACTGTCCTGAACTTGGCGTCGGGTTCGTCCTTATCGATTCGTAGTTCTCGCGTGAATAATAGTCTAAGTTCGCTAATTAGGTCGTCATTAATACGAATTAAGTACGGGAAGGTAGTTAAGAAAGAATTTGTTGAGAAAGTTCACTCAGATTTAGCTAAAATGTTTATTAACTTTAATTCACAAAATCACTTAGACTTAGAATCACTTAAATGTAGAATTACTTAAATTTAGAATTACTTAGATTTAGAATTGAATTTAGAATTACTTGAATTTAGAATTTGAATTAAATTTAGAATTACTTAGATTTAGAATTTAAATTAAATTTAGAAGTACTTAGATTTAGAATTTGAATTAGATTTAGCATTACTTAGATTTAGACTTTGAATTAAATTTAGTTTAAAAGAAATTGAAACGATTACATTTATACGCGGCACGCAAAACTGAGGCAAAGATTCACCGACGGAAGAGGACTTAAAAAATTTCCACCCAAACGCTAAGACGCTAACTCCATTACTGCTTGTTACTGATTGTTATCTGTTACTAATGCCCCGAGCACAGTATGTTACATACAGTAACGCAACTCCCTGTCGGCACCTTTGATGTGAGCGTGACTAAAATAGAGTGCGCATGCGCGAAATAAGCAAGTTACCTAGGTTGCCATGGTTATCACCTAAATTTCTTTCTCTTTTCATCCATTTTTCGCTCTGTCAAAACTCACTAGAGTAGGTTTATTCGCGTCGCACTCCAACAAATGCGTTGAAGTGAGTAAGAGCTGTTATAGGAGCATATTAGAGTATGCAACGCGAATAAACCTACTATTACAATGAAATAATCTGATGAATGATGAATAATCATTATATATTGTTCTTTTTTTTTCACAATTTTTTGGAATTGACACAGCACCTGAAACAGAGAGCTAAGATCAAAGTGCTCTTCCAAGAGAAGAGCTAACCTATATAATTATATAAGTTAACTATTCTTTCAAAAAGAAAACTTTCTTGCTCGGTTTTCTTCTTTATTTTCGTTCACTTTTTCACTTCACTTCACTTTTTCACGAGACTAGTCTCTTGAGGTTTTTCACACAACACTACCAAATGGACAATGTAGGTTATATTTCCCTTTAAACTTCTGCTCTTAGCTCTTTAAATGAAACATTGGAACAGTTATTTAAATAGAAAGAGAGCAATAAAGAAAGAGGAAAAGAGACGGGGCAACTTGCTTATTTCGCGCATGCGCACTCCATTTTGGCCGCTCAAAATCGGGAGAGTTGCGCTACTGTATATACTGTGTTCCGACGGCATCTTTTAGAAGAAGAGAGGAATCCCCTTCCGTCGTTGCCCTGTTAGGGCGCATGTGGTGGGGAGGCGTCAGTCAGATATGGTTCTGGTGATCCGCGCCAATCTATAAGTGATGAAAAATGTTCATGATTTGTCCAAGTTTGACTTGGACAAGTTTTAAAAATAATACTGCGGACGTGACACTTCTTTTATTCTGATTGATCAAACTTCAATCTTCAATCTCATTCTTCAATGCGTAGTCTGATTCCGGCTTAAAACTGTTGTAAAATTTTTAAATATAATTGGTTTATAAATTTAGATCCAATGAGAAACTAAGGACAAGACCAATCATATTGAAGAATTTTACAACAGTTGCAAAGCTACTTTCTCTGCTGAACGCAACAATTTGTAGCGTCAAGTGGACCACATCTAAAGGCCGACTTTACATCGTAACAAACTAACTAGTAACTTTTTATTACGTTATTTTAATTTCACAATGATGTTAAAAATTAAAAGAATTCAAAGAATGTTGAACTAAATTGATACAATATGCATTAAAATAATTAATTAAATATACATCTCGTGTATATATTTACACGTATCGCCGAAATTAAGATAATTCAATAGAAAATTACTATTTAGTATCCGTATCAAGTGCACGATGTAAACTAAGCCAAAGTCTCACTAAGGTCAACGTGTTTAATTGTACAGTTTATAAAATTTTTTCTTCTAATTGATCCATTAAATGCTTCAAAGCATTTGTTGCGAGACTTTGGCCACAGTCTAAGGGCCGGTTTTACCAACTCTGATTGACATAATCGGTCGATTAAGTGTCAATTGTGATTAGTCAATTCTGCTGAACAGCAAATGCAATTGGTTCCAATGTAACAATCAATCGATTGAATTAATCGGAGTTGGTGAGACCGGCTCATAATGTATCATTTATTTCTTGTTTAACATTCGGTGAACAACAAAGATAAATGATGTATCATGCGCATCACGCGTGAAAAGGAATGCATCCTAGAAAGTGCTTTGAATCGTTTGATGGAACCAAACCAATCAGACGAAAGAATTTTACAAATTGACCAATCCAAAAACGCTTTAAAGCATTTGTCGACTGTTGTGCATATTGTGACGGAGAGAAAGAGAAGAGGGATACAGAAGGAGGAAGAGAAACAGAGAGAACAGAGATGCGAATGAAGCGATGCAGAAAAATCATATATTTTGCGAGGACTCCGCACCGGGTGACGTCACGAGGTACGGTTTATTTATAAAACTACCAACGACTGACGAGACGTTCGCACTTTGAGTCTACAATCTACTCGTATACACCTTGCACATCGTACATAAATCGCCCGAGGCCGACGTGTTCCAATCCTCTTGCCGTTGCACTTGTCTTCACAGGGGAACCACGTAAGGAATGAAAAATCCTGGTGAATTTCACTGACAAGTGAAATTCGCCACCGGTCACCCGGGCAAATGAATCGCTAGCTTATAAATACGTTGAGGATTCATTCATTAAATGGCTATTCAAAATATATCAGATACATCTTTGTATGTATGTGTTAAGTTTAGAGGCGTGCCAGAGAGCCGACGACTCCAATCTCCGAATTGTTGAGTTTCGTTTTACCTACGACGTACTTTATTTTTGCGAGCGGATCGTGTCTACCAAGTACTTATCCGAAACGTGACAGATGCGGCTTTGAAAGTGGTCAGCAGGCCGATCGACGACATTTCCACAAATCCTGTCTCTGATCGTGTCATTTCATCACAGTGATGTTGCGTCATGATTGATCATAATCTGATTCAAAATCACTTTTTAAGTATCATCCTGTTAATTGTCCTTGCATGCATTCCTCGAGAAATTAATTTAATAATTGCGTCGCAGCGCGAAATGATATTATCAGTCTGTTTTTTTTTCTCCAGTTTTTTTTTCTCTTAAACTTGCACAGTTTATCTTTCTTCTCTGCTTTAGAATAGAAAAGAATAGTACAAGAAATTCAACTAATGCTTGTTTACAGATTAAATTTAATTTCAGTCCAATTTATTTTCCATCTTTTTCTAATTCTTACAAGTAGAAAAAGATGAAGAGATAACCATTCTACCAATGTAGATTAGCTAATTTTAATTTAACTTACTTTTCATCCTTTTTATAAATAAGTTTAAAATTTCCAAAAAAATCCGGTTCTTTCTACTTTTTCCATGAATTTTCTCAGTTCCTTTCTTAAGGGTAGAAAAATGCTTATGTGCTTGTAAAATCTGACATATTTGTTTCTTTTCGTTAAGAAAATCGTTCAATTTTCTTGCCATAATTTGAAAAAAAAAAAAACTTTGAAAACTACATTTTTCAATTCTTAAAAATATAAGAATACAAAAATAAGTTGAACTGACATGAAATTAATCTATATTGGTGAAAAATTATTCTAGTTCTTAAAACTTGGAAGAAGATGATAAGCTAAATCAAGTTTAAAGTTAATCTTGTGTGTTGGTAAAGCTATCTCTATTTTATGCCTGTTTTTATTGAGATTAAAGTATCCTGTTGCACAGGCATTTTGTAGATGCTAGGAAGCGCAGTGCTTTATTTGTCAGAAAAAAATAAGATTCCGACAGTTGACAACAAAGAATTCCAATAAATACTTGATATTCATACATTTTTCATGTATTTATGTTGAGATATGAAGATTACATTGACATGCATATTCTATCATTTTTTTTAGGTATCTAAACACAGAGGTAGAATAAGAGGCAAACATGAGTTTGCAGTGGACGCTCATAGCTGGTTTCCTCTATATTGAAGTTGCGATCGTTCTCCTCCTAGTGCTTCCGGTAGCCTCGCCGACTAGATGGCAAAAGTTCTTCAAATCTCGATTTTTGCAAAGCTTAAATAATCAGGCTTCTATTTATTTTGTGGTCTTGCTGGGTGTTCTAGTTCTCTTTCTGCTGGATGCCATACGAGAGATGCGGAAATATTCCACGAGCTTAGATCACCCAGAACATCATCAGTTGAATGTTGAAATGCAAGGTAGATTATACATAGTGATTTTTACGCATTCTGAAAATTTTGAAGAGGTGATTTTTTTAATCTTGGAATACTTGAGAATCACCCTTGACACTTTTGTATCTCACAATGTTCCTTTTTATTACATGATGTGGCGCGCGCCACAAATTATGTCACTATTTTGACGCTTACATTAATATACTCTTTCCAGAAAACATGAGATTGTTTCGCGCACAAAGGAATTTCTACATATCCGGCTTTGCGCTGTTTCTGAGCTTGGTAATACGTCGTCTTATCATCCTGATATCTGCTCAAGCTTCTCTACTCGCGCAACACGAGGCTGCCATGCGGCAGGCTCAGTCGGCGACAACCACAGCCAGGAGCTTGTTGTCCCAGAGAACAATTGGGGAAAGTGCGCAGAATGATTCCAACGAGGCACACGACAAAGCTGTCTCGGAATTGAAAACTCAAATTAAGGAGTTGCAAGCGAAGAATCAGGAGCTCGAGAGTAATTTGATTAAAGAAAAGATGGATAAAGAAGTGATTTTATCACAGGCGGAATCAGTCACGAAGGAATACGATCGTTTGACTAGGGATTATATGAAACTTACGCGATCGGATGGTGATAAGAAAACCGATTAAATAATTAAGGTTTACTTGTTTTTCTTTTTCTTCGTTTTTTAAACCATCATTTAATCGTGAATCCTAAAATTTTGTTACGTTATATTATAACTATATAATTTGTATTGTAAATTTAAGCAAGAATCATACTCACTTGACATTAAAACACATTCATATATACTTTCGTTAAGAAATTGTATGCAAATATTCTTACTATTGTGTGGTGGTGTAATGTGCCTCGGAATATATTGTACATCCTCTTTCCAATTTTATGCACTGCTTGTGTATAAGGCTTGCAACCTGTCTTAATTCATAATATATTACCGTTTAATTTTTTAGAGATAATTGATAATGTAATTCTAAGAATTTCATAAATTAATTAAAGTTTTCATTATAGTTGCTTTGTATTTCTTTTTGGAGGAGTGGTATAAATTTGAGTCTGTTCTTTTTGACTGAATTTGCATAGATCATCCTTTCTTTTTTCTTCTCGAACGTGAAAAGAAAAAAGAAAGATGAAACGTGTAAGAAATTCAGCTAAAAAGAACAGGTCTCTTGATGGCAGATGTATCATTAATGGATATCATTTTTTATACTGCACGAAAATAATTTGATTACTGAACTCTATATACATTCGCGGCAAGTATTATAATGTATAAATAGGATATATATATATATATTTTACATACATGTTTTAGAAAATATATCACAAATGTACTTCCAATGACTTGCATTTGCAAAGTTTCTTCATTTTATATTTATTAATTTATATAAAATTATATGTACTATATATACATATTATATAAATGCTATGCTGCTGTAGGCCTTTATTTGGGTTGTGCACCCTCAGTTATACTGTATATATTTTTGATCTATAAATAGAACTATATATATATATATAGATATAGAGAGAGAGAGAGAGAGAGAGAGAACCTCAAAATAAGTTGTTTAGGTTAGTCTTCATAATATACACTTTCCTGCATAGTTACCAAATTGTTATTCTAGTAAACAAAAATTTTGTGTCACATGGCATTATGAAACTGTATTGCTGATTAAATTTGGATAAATATTAATGAAAGAAATATACTTTTTGTTTAATGCTCAACAATATTTATCTCATACATGTAACAACCATCTCATTTTGTTATAAATCACAATATATATTCGTTTATTTTTTACATTTCTCCTCATGTATTCTTTGCTTTATACTATATTATATTTTTATTAGCAACAATTCTGCTGAGACAAGCATTTTAGGCATTACAGTTTGATATACAATTTATTTGTCAACTAAATGTCCAGTTTTGAAGATGTCATGATCCATGAGATGCACAAATAGAATATATTACGAACGCGTTTCGATCATGCGTGTATGCACATTCCAGACACAATTTGAAAACTCTTCCACCAAATTTGAACATTTCAGAGTCTCCTTGGGATGATCTTGGAAACACTTCAGGACTTTATTACTGTTCTCTAAACATGGTTGCACTGCATTCGGGATATCTGCATATTCTTTTTGTCCTGTAACGATGT
>NW_017304217.1:777865-794005 GCF_001594115.1 Trachymyrmex septentrionalis | reverse complement strand
TGTTAAATTGCAAAACTTATTTATATCACAATGTATAAAAGTTTCGTTTAGTTTTATCTTGAACTAAAGTATTGTATATATTTAGTATAATTTTTTTATTTAGTAATCAAAATAGTAAATTATCCAGAAATTAATTTTATCTATGCATTAATATCTAAAATCTAAACATCTTGGACTGGCATTCATAGTTGAATATCATATGGTTTGTTGAATATACTTTCTGTAGTAAACTATTACCCAAGTTTTAAGTCTTAAGCCATAAGTAGCCGATCAATCATAGTCTATTCCTCACATTTGACTATGATTTCTCAGCAGAAGCAGCGACTTGATATATATGATTGGAGATGAAATTAGGAAATAAATCGAAAGAAACTCACGAGACTTAGCGACAGAGGACTCGTTAGCTGCCTTCTTGTATTCTTCCTCTAAAACGCGATTGATTTTTTGGTAACCATCCTCAATATTTCGTAGACGCTTTTGCCAGTACTGATCCTGCCGCTTCAGTTCCTCTTCCATTTGCTGCTGCATTTGAAGAGCGGACACTGTCAACTCTGGATAATGATACACTGGCTGCCCAGGCATCACTTCACTGGTGTGAGACGCAGCAGTCGCCGTGGAAGGCACCGGGTGCTGGATCGGTGTGACGGGTCTCTCATCCGGCGGTGGCTTATGCGACTTTGATTTCTCCCCCTGGGCGAGACGCTGTACGATCGCGTTTGACACCTTGATCACCCCGACTTCCTCCTCATTCGAGATGGTCAACTTGCGGGCGCTCTGGCCGGAGCCCATCCTCGGGATTCCGATTTCTAATTTCAGCAGCCCTCCGCGAAATACCTCGTGATCTCGCTCGTCTGCAACAAACGATTAACGCCGATTTCATGTTTCATATCGCTTTCTTTTTCATGTCGCTATCCAATGTTTTTTACGTGGCGAGCTTTATTCGTCGTCTCGGTCCGATGACAGCGGGGCCAGCTGTTTTTCCTAGTTTTTCGTGTCATCAAAGTGAAATTACATAAACCATAATTTCAAAGCAGACAGAAGCCTTGAGAGCGAGAGCGAGCGACCATATCCGCCGCGGGATGCGAAATTTAGGCTGTTATCTTATTTCAAAGCGCCTCTATGTCCACAAAATATAGACGTTGAACTACGTAGCCAATATCCATAATCCCGTCGGTAATGTTCACGATTTTTTCGTTCTACGTGTTGAGAGAGTCAACACGAGTTTTGGAATGCACCCCAGAGGGCCTTGAAGAAGAAGAATATAGAAGAAGAGAAGAAACTTTCTTTTCATTGTTTTGTTTCGTGGCGCATTGCAACTTTTAGGTTAGGTTTTAGATGAACGAAGTTAGGGGAGCGAAGGTGACTTAAGATTTTGTTAGTTAATTCTTTACGTTTTTTGATAGAGATAGAGTTGTAAATAATTATAGACAAAGAAAGATTTTTATTCAAGCGTTGTTGAAGAAGAATTCGAATTTTTATATCTAGAATACAATCTAGTGTGGAGATACTCTTTTCATCTTCCAAGTTTAATTGGAGGATTAAAAAGACAGGCAGAGCCTGTTACGAGAAGAGCACATGGAGCATATTTTATCCAATTTTCAGTTTTTTTTTCAGTAACAAGTACATAAAATGGAGTATATTCAACAAACCTCTGAGGATGCAAAGAAAGGAATGACGTATGTATATGTACAAAATTGTACCCTTTAAGATATTTATTTTATACAAATATCTCATACAAGGTATCTCATAAGTTTTGGCCAATCGTTTTTTCTGCAGATAGAGCGGACTAAACTGAGTTGAAAAATCTCCTCTACCATTTTGCAAATTTCGCAATAGTTGACAAGATAGTAATTACTAAAAATTGCCAAATATTGGTCTCGAATAATTTTTTACTCAAATACTATCAACTTTACAGAAAAACCGCAAGAGACAAAAATCATTTATTTTCTTCTCATAAAGTTCTGAGAATTTTTTTCAGAATTTTTTCAGAATTTTTTAGTACCGTATTTTCTTATGTTGGTAAAAATAAGAAAATGTGATACTAAAAAGTTGATAAAAAATTCTGAAAAAATTCTTAAAGTTCTATGAGAAGAAAATAAATGACTTGGTAATTATTTAGAATAACCCTCTCCCCCTTTTCCTCCCTACCTCAAATCTTAATAGAAATACACTTATTCAATATGTTTTCACTCGAAATGAAAGAATCTGGTAAAAAAAAAAAAAAAAACCATTCGGCCTCGTGAATCGAGTTATTAAGTGTTAAAGTTGGAGACTTTAGAGATTAAGATATATATATATATCATCCTGATTCGATACAGCTCTATGTATCGAATCTCGATTTATCATCTCGATGTATCATTCTCCATTAATTACATAAACTCACTTATGCTTTAAAAACACAAATTCACTGCTAATGCAAAGAATTTGTGTGCTTAAAGCAGTGAATTTGTGTTTGTAAAGCAATGAATTTGTGTTTTTAAAACAGTAAATGTGTTTTTAAAGTAATGAATTTGTGTAATTAATGTAGAACGTATACATAGAGCTGTATCGAATCAGGATGAGAGATATCTTAATCCCTAAAGTCTCCAACTTAACGTTTAATAACACGATTCACGAAGCCGACCGCCGCATTTTTTTTGCCAGATTCTTTCATTTTGAATAAAAACATATCGAATAAGTGTGTTTTTATTAAGATTTAGGTGAGAGGTATTTTATATAAAAATCAATTTTCAGTGGAAAAATGAAAATAAGAGTACAATAATAACAATCTCTAGTGATCTTGATCTTAACAAATATTATTCAGGACATGATTCTGAACAACATTCAACAGGTTTTAGCTGTCGGTTGAATACTTCGCGTAATGCTAATGTCGGCGATACTGTAACTTTCAAGCCTTATAATTCGCAAAGTACTTAATAAAAATGAACTTAATTATAGTGTTTGGAAAGCTCTCGAGATAAGCTACAAGAATATGTAATGAAAAGGGAGAGTTCCATTTCAAAAATTTATGTTGATCTTGACTAGATCTTGACAACGCCATCCTAGGTCAAATAACTATTATCGTTGAATACGTCTTTTTAACTTTTAGAACTTTTGTAAGAAATATTTTTTTCTAAAATGCATCGTTTATGAGATATTTGAGTGTATCCAGACTTTTGGCACACTCTGTATATATATATATATATATATGCGCGCGCGTACGTGTAAAATTGTAAGGTCGGTGTATAAAAAGTCCTAAATTTCTTAAATATCTTGAAAAATAAGCAGCATTTTTTCTGGAAAAAATGTTTCCTATAAAAATTATAGGGCTTTTATAAGATAAACGTTTATTTTACTGTTTATTTAACTGTTGGAAGTTTTTTAAATGTTATCATCTAATTGATTTTTTAAAGTCCTACTGTCATATAAAACTTTTTTTCAGAAATGTTTATTTTTAATTGAAGGAATTTGAAATCTTTCATACACTTCATATACTGTATACATGTATGTGTGTGTGTGTACACATGCGTGGCATATTTTACATGAAAATTTTCAGCATTTATACAATAGATATATAGTATAGCAGTAGAGTATACAATATAGTAGTAGTAGAATAAAAAAGCTTAGTAAATATAAGTGAAAAACTGAACTGCTTTTGAAGCAGTATTAAGAATTTTGTATGTTAATATCATAACTGATTTATTGATAAGCTTCTACTATTGTATTGGAGACTCTAATAATAAGCCATAAGTAATGAATTAGAAGTCAGAAGCGAGAAATTGACTACAATTGTAGTCTTATTTGACTACGATTGATTAATTTCTATCTTCTGGTTTTATATATATATATATATACGTATACAAAAAATAAAAATTAATCTTGCAATCGAATAAATATGACTCTTTCTTTCGTAGTCTCTGTTGCGAATGTGGGCTTCTCATCGAACCGAATCCCGCCAATATGTGCGTAGGATGTCTACGTACCCACGTTGATATTACAGAGGGTATCCCTAAACAAGCGACTATGCAATTTTGCAAGGGTTGTGAAAGGTATGATATTTAAAAAGGTTTCAAATGTTATGTTATATATTAACTCGATTAAGTTAATGTTGTATGTTCATATAACAGGTATCTTCAGCCACCTTCCGAATGGATTCACGCTGCTCTGGAATCTAGGGAACTTTTGTCACTGTGCTTGAAAAAGTTAAAGGGATTAAACCGTGTGAAACTAATAGACGCCGGTTTTATATGGACAGAACCACATTCTAAAAAATTGAAAGTAAGTTCTACAAGTAGGTGTACAAGCAAAGTCGCTGGAATTACGTGTGATACTGAAATCACAAATAGATTTAAAACTTGATGGATTAATAGTTGCAATATTAGATGAAAATCGGCTGATGAGATTAAGGAATTTATTCGTCATATTGAATTTTGTTTTATTCACTTTTTTTAAATGTAATTTTTATAAAATGTTTTATTATTTGTATATAACAAATTGCTTTTTTTTCTATGAAAAAACGTTTTCTGTATACATTCATGATTTTTTAAATAAAAAGTGCAAGTAAAACATTTTCAATAAATTATTATACATTACACATTAAAATGTGCCTAATATTTGTTTAAATTTACAGCCTTTCAACTTTATTAGTTTATATGTGGCCCAATTATTTTTTCGTTTTAATTTGTTCATAACTACAATAAAAATATATTGCTTAATTGATTAAAAAAAAGTTTTCTGAAAACTTATTTTCAGAAGTATAAATTATATCAATATGTATGTTAATTAAATATCGAAGAAATAAAAAATTAAAACGAAGAAAGTGGAATATTTATGTCTCACTGTCCCTGTAAATATTAATTATAGACAATAATTATCAGCAATCATTGTCTACATTAATTAACTTAATTTTAAATGTTAAATTCTATTTCGATTTTATATCATATGTCATATTTCTTTTAGGTAAAACTAACTGTTCATGCAGAAGTACTTGGTGGAACAGTTCTGGAGCAAGTATTTGTAGTCGAATACATCGTGAATCATCAAATGTGCGAAGATTGTCACCGTACGGAAGCTAAAGATTACTGGCGTGCATGCGTAAGTTTTCATGGTTGTAAAGAGAATCTAAAAGAAATGCAAATATGTCGAACAATTATACACAATTATATTTTTATGTGTTTTATAGGTGCAAGTCCGGCAGAGAGTAACAAATAAGAAAACTTTTTATTACTTAGAGCAATTGATATTGAAACATAAAGCACATGAGCACACATTGGGCATAAAACCTATTCATGGTAAATATTGCGTTTTACGAAATTTTTTTATATTATATTATTGATATTTTTTTTTATATTATACCACCGACGAGATACTATTAAAGACTGTCAAACCTGGGTAAATTTTCGGCGATATAAAAGGAGGCCCCAAGGGCCCGGAGATAATTGAAGAACGCTGACATTATCAACAATTGATATAAATTTGCGATTATTAACATAAATATTTGGTTCATACATTATTAAATCCATGATTTTTTATTACAAAATGTTCCATAAATAAATATGCATACTTGTAAAGCTATAATATTCTATATATTGCAGAAAAATTACAATTTTTTCTCTGCAGTTATCATCTTGTTGATAATCAAACTTTGATAACACTGAAATTACAATTTTAAAGAAAAATTGAGTATTATTGAGTTCTAAATGCATAAATACGTCTACTAAACTAATAAATCATAAAATTAGTATAATATTATCAGTTTTTAACTCTTAGTTACTTCAATATTCACGCGAACACTCATAAGAATGTCGGTCTTTAATAGTATCTCATCGGTGATTATATACTAATGATACAAGGTTTTTCAACCGGTGTGCCGTAAAGAGTTTCCAAATGTACCATACAAATTTTGGATCAAGTGAATAACAAACAGATATATAAAATGTTCTAATTTTACAGAGGGTTTGGACTTCTACTATGCAAACGAGGCCGCAGCTAGAAAAATGGTTGATTTTTTAATGACGGTCATGCCATGCCAGTATCAACATTCGAAGAGATTAATTTCACATGATTGTCACAGTAATTTATACAATTACAAGTTTACATTTTGGTAAATATACACAGCATACATTTGCGACGTATTTAGATTTGTAATGCCTTTATCGCACCATTTACAGCGTTGAAATTGTTCCGCTCTCCAAAGATAGCGTAGTTTGCCTACCACGGAAGTTGGCTCAACAGTTAGGTGGCATTAATCCTATTTGTTTGGTATATCGAATTACAAATGCTGTGCATCTTATAGACTTTTTCTCAGGACAAAGTAAGCTACGGTATAACATTAATTATTAATCTTAACGCTTATTTAATTAATGCTATCAATGATATGTTACATTTAGTTGCTGAAGTTAGTTCGACTGTCTACTGGAGAAATAACTTCAATAGTATATGCGACCCAAAACAATTAACAGAGTACATCGTCATGGATATTGAACCAATAAAATACAAAGATAGAAAAATTTTTCCAGGACAAGGAACTATTTCTAATAAAGTAAGTTTTTTTTTCCTGTATAAAATATTTTGACAATATGAGAAATTTAATATGTAATTCATTCAAGATAAAAATTTTTGATAACTAAATTTTAAATTAAATACAATGTAAAGGTTCCAACGAATAAAATTCGAATTATCAAAACGTAGAAAAAGCTAAGGGGCCAAATTTGTTGTTCGTGCAGAAGCCTTTTTACGTTTTAATAATTTGAATTTTAATAACTAATTTTTAAGCACATCATCGCGGACGCATGGCTAGTGAAAGCATTTGAATTGGGGATAAACGATAATCCAACTCACACACGTACACATTTAGGCCATATACTTAAACCAGGTGATTCAGTACTCGGGTAAGTTTACGTAATTTACAATAAATTTATTGTAATGTAAGAGGACTAAAAATAACATGAACATTTGAAAGCACTTATGAACACCTATGTATTATTTGTTTTTATAATAATAAGAGATTAGTCTATCATCTGTTTTTA
Source organism: Trachymyrmex septentrionalis (assembly GCF_001594115.1). NCBI lineage: Eukaryota > Metazoa > Arthropoda > Insecta > Hymenoptera > Formicidae > Trachymyrmex > Trachymyrmex septentrionalis. Next base: position 786,998 of record NW_017304217.1, on the reverse strand, counting down.
ATACAGATTCTATCTTTGTGGGAATAAAGTCATATATGTTTGAATAACAATTGCTACAGTGCAATGTTATATCCTCCTAGCAGAGCATTCAATTGTTTAAAAGATATTGGAAAAGAACTTTTGTTTCCCATTTTGCCCTTCAAAATTACAAATGAATCGATAATATTTAAATTAAACCAATAAATTGCATTGGTCAGGAAAGATATGGCCTTATTAAAAAAAAATAGATTCAGATGTAAATTTCTTCCTTTAACATCACTTATATAAGCATTGAAAGATGTACTATTAAAAGAATAGTACAATATTCCATTGATAATTTATTTTGAATTCATTTATTATAGCTATGCTCTGAAAGATAGTAATATTAACGACACCAATTTCGATAAACTAAGTGAAGATTCAATACCTGATATCATATTGGTAAAGAAATTTTACGGCCACAACAAGGCAGCTCGTCGCAAAGCACGAGTATGGAAGTTGAAACATATTACTGACGAAGTAACCAGTATGAGTACAGAAAATAAGTATGTTGAAAAATGATGTAAAAATCTACAAATGTATATTGTAAATTATCTTACAATATCAATTGCGTTTTGCAGCGAATATAATGAATTCCTTGATGAGTTGGAAGAAGATCCGGAAATGAGACAGAACATCAATATATTTAGAGACGTTCAGAAGCACATTCCTGTTGATACTAACGAAATAGACCCGAGCATTCCGCAGATTACTCTCGAGGAAATGCTGGATGATCTTGTAATCAAAGATTGAAATACTTAAAGTATTTCTATTATATACTTTGAATAAAAGAGTACATAATTGTAAAAAATAATTTTGCACACATACCTGAAATGTACTCACGATCTTCTGTACGCATGCACATTATAGCACGTGTAAATTGATATAAATATGATATACAGAAAGATTGTTACGAAATCCCAATAGTATATTTTTATGTATCTAAAATAATGATTCAATTTATTGTCTTGCTGATATATTTTATGAATCAATAAAAATATAAAAAAATGAAACTAAGATGATTTTTACAGTTCTATTACATTTTAATGAAATTAAATATAGAAGTAAATAATGGCTTAATACTATATAAACTATAATTAAAGAAGGAGCATACAATAAAAACGCAAGTTATTCGTCGCGATATTTTATATTTAAAATTATTATTACAATTTAAATTTATATTGTATGAATAACTTGCGTTTTGTACGCTCCTTCTTTAATTATAGTTAATTATTTGAAATTAATTGTTCATCTATTAATCACTAACATTGTTATTTATTTGTATTTAGATGATGATATTACTAATATTAATTAGATGATCATAGTATTAGTTCAATTATAATACAGCACATAACATTAAAGACTGAGTAAATTTCCGTTACATAATTTATCAAGGCGAAATATTCTTACTTACTACAAATATTAAAACAATCTGATCTCACGATAATGATGTTTTTCTTATTTGTTTTGTGTTGGCCATAATATATATTGATGGTTAATTATCTACCATCTCTATCATTCTTATATATTGCCACAGAGCTATTTGAAAGCTATTTGAGAAGAAGTGGGGGAATTATATCTTAAAGATATAATAACACTGACACTATATAACTGTTCAATAACTTTGGTGATACAGTGGTGCTACAGTGATCGAATGATCGCATCAACATGCAGTTCTACAGACTATTGTTTTTTGCACTTTTCTTAAAAGTTGCAAACAGTGACGTGACAAGCAAGACAAGTATGATAAATTATTAGATAAAATATTAGAATTCAAATAAAGAAACAGCACACTTTTTGTATATTTAATCTTAAAGATTTTATATACATACATATATATAATCTTTTAAATATACAATTTGCTTTTTTTATTTATACATATATATATATATATATATAAACAAAAAATTATTAAATTATAATATAAAATAATGCTATAAAGTTTAATGCAATGTTCATGCTGTTTATATTATCTTATATATTGCCATTTTTGTTTATCTTGATAGTAAAACATAAATATCTTATTACTGTACGTTCACATTACATACAAAGGCCATGGCATACAAAAAAAATATAAGCAGTAAGCGAATTAGCCAATCACAGTAGAGACTATAAGGTCATAGCGTAACAACATTCAACAATGTTGATTTCCTTACTGCTTATATCTTACTGTTTAAATTTTTTTGTGTGCTATGGCCCTAAGAGAACCAGTACACACTTTTCATAGCAGTAATCGTAAGCCATACCGTTAAAAATTAGCTCAATTAACTACCCAGCAAACGAGAATGGATTAAAATAAATTGAAATGGATTCAGATTTTCAGAAATATATATTCATGAATGTTAAAATGAATGCTTTTCAATCCTGAATGCATTTTTATTCATTTATAGGAATTACATGGAGCATATCTCAATGCCTTTCATTCTAAAAATAATATTAGCTTTTACTGTGCATTGTGAATACTGTTCAAAATTTTGAATAGGAAATGCAGTTTTTCAATCCAATTGCATCCAATTGAATCCAATTAAATCCAAAAGAAGTATTCGCTATTTAAAATACGCATTCGGATAGAAAAAAAATTTCAATCCATTTTAATCCATTCTCGTTTACTGGGGATACACACCACTCCGCTTAAATAGTCATTTAATATGATATATAATTTGTATGTATATGTCGGAACTTTCTCATGTTAGACATTGAAAATAGTCAAAACATTTTTTTTTGCTATCATAAGATTATTTATCGGTTCATAAAATAATCATTTAAAATAATAAAAAGTAATAAAGACTATGGTAGTCAACGCAGTTAATAGTGCGATTATCTTATATTTATTTAGTTTATTTCATAAATCTTGATGTGATTTCAATATGAACGCAACCATAATATAAATTTGAATGTTTTTTTTTTAAGAATTTTGACGTTTCGATCATTTACGGAATAAACTAAATAAATGTAACATAATCGCACTATTAACTGTGTTGACTCCCACAGCCTTTATTTACTTTTTATTATTTTAAATTTGTGGAGTCCTTGTGTCCATTAAATTTATAATTATTTAAAACAGAATTGCAGGAAATAATAGTATATATATTTGTAATTAATATATATATAATATATATATTCGTTAATTTATATATATATATATATTTTATCTTATACAATGTATTGTGCACCTTTGTTGCAAAACTTGAAAGATATTGGTTTTACCTGTTTTTGCAGATGATATAGTATCACGCTTTACACATGAAATTAATAATTGGATAACAGTAGATGAGAAATCTGAAGAATTTCAACATTTAATCCATAATCTATCTCTTCCAACTAATCTGCTGCGTAAAGATTGGCGTAGTTTCGACGGTGAAAGTAGCGAAAATATTTGCATAATATGTAAGTCTATCCTAGATACTTTTATAGAATATCGTAGACAGGGCATGTCAACAGAAGATATAAAGAGTAAAGTGATTAAAATTTGTACTCTACTGAAATTGCAATCTCCACAAGTCTGCGATGGTGCGATAACTATCAATTTGGTAAGTAATTTAAATTGTTATACAAATTAAATTAAATTAAATTAAAAATTTTTTATTATAATATCAATATGCAAAAATTTCTTCATAGCAATGTAATATTTTTAATATCAACTATTTTTAATATACTCAATATCAGAGTTGGATAGTAATTAGTTAAAACGTTAACAGTTAAAAAGTTAATAACTTTTAATTTAACTTAATTTTAAATGCATTAATTGTTAACTTAATAAGAATCACACCATACGGTAGCCAGTTTTTATTGACTCGCTAGGTTTTATTAATTCCCGCTTATATTTGAATCACACTAATTTTAGGTATCATAAATGTTATATTTCAGCATAAATTTCAACATAAATATGAAATGAACCTTAGATGAAGAATTGTTGTAGAACAGTCGATCCAAGCACATCGACCCATTTTCTAAATTTTTACATTTACTTTGTAATAAATATCTAGTCGATGTAGTCGTAAACACGCATGAGCAATCGTTTTAAAAGTTAAAGAAAATTAGGTAAAGGTTAAAGAAAGAGAAATAATGCAAACATATACCCTTCTCTCTTGCAAGATTTTACAAAACGCCTTACAGTGCGATTCTTATTATATATAAGTAACTTATACATGTGAATATAAAATTAAATTTACCTAATAATCTATATTTGTAAGTATTATTTAAAGTAATCTCATTATAAGAAAAATTAGAACATTCCGATCTGAAAAATAATTCTTTTTTTAATTAACTTTTTTTTTAACTTAAGTTAATTCAATATTAATTTAACTTTTACTAAATTAATTCTTTATTCCTTCAACTTTTAACTTAATTTTATTAATTTTATAAACCATTAACTTTAACTTAATTTAATTTAAAAAAAACATTAACTTACCCAACTCTGCTCAATATACTATCCCTGATAAAAAAAACAAGATGACAGAAAACAACAGTAAGATTTCTATCTTATCGGATTTTATCGAGTTCTATAAGATTTATATAAGATTTTTGTAAGATTCGATTCAAATTAATGAACGAAGATTACACATTCAAAACGATAAGATTTTTCGAGCGTTTCGAGCATTAAACTGTTCTTTTTACTATGGATCTGAACGTTTTATTTGCAGCCAATAATTTTGCATATCATAGATTCAAAGCCTAATCTAACGGCAGATACAATTTGCGGAGTTTTACTAGAATCACCGTTTTGTCCACTTAATAATAACGAGTTTAATTGGACAGTTAATATTGATGACGGTCCTCCAAAATGGATTAAACCGGAAGAGAGTAATGAAACCATAAATATATTGCAAATAACAGATATTCATTACGATCCTAACTATGAACCTTATGGTAATGCATATTGCAATGAACCAACTTGTTGCCGAAAAGGACAAAACGATACAAATACAAGTGGCAAGGTGGCAGGCTATTGGGGAGATTATAATTATTGCGACAGTCCGTGGCATGTCGTTGTTGACGTCCTAGATCACGTTATAACTGAACATAAAGTATGCGAGAATCTACATATTACTATATTATTATTTATAATTCTTCAAAACCGCAAGTTATTTTAGAGAATATTAATTAATTAATTTGTAGAATATTTCCTATGTTTACTTCACTGGTGACATAATAGACCACGGTGTTTGGGAGACTAGTATCGAGGGAAATGTAGAAAGTCTAAACAAAAGCTATCTTCAAATTTATGAAACGTTCAAAAATATTCCTGTATATCCTATTCTGGGTAATCACGAGCCTCATCCTGTAAATCAGTAAGCTATCAAAAAAATGTTTTAATATAAATATACCATATGTGATTAATATGTACATATATATACTCCCGTATTTGGTATTAACACATATAGTATTGAACAATTCTTTTAGATTTGCACCTAGGACTATTACTAATGATGAAATAAGCACGCAATGGTTGTATAAACTGATGGCTGATTTATGGATTAATTTCGGGTGGTTATCGGAATCTACACGTTCTACCATTCTACAAGGCGGATTTTATACGGTTTCGCCTAAAAAAGGATTTAGAATTATAGTTTTGAACAATAACGTGTGTTATAGCTACAACTGGTGAGCATATTAAATCAGTTTTTTAATAAAGATACAAGTACTTTATTTGTAGATTGCAATATCGTGTAATTAACGTTATCAATATAAGAGCCAATAAATATTGTGAATTATCTTATGTATCACAATATATTGTCGCGTTGATATAAAAGTATTTATTGACTGATATCTCCGAAAGCGAAAATATTATTAATAATAAGATAAGAGAGTCTACATAGTAGATCAATCAATGAGTTATGATATTGCAATCTATAAATAAAATAAAAATTATTTGCACAATTAGGACTGCCACAGAAAATAAATTTTAAAATTTCCGGACTTTTCCAGATTTTCCAAATAAAAATGGAAAATTTTCCAATATAAAATATGTAAATTTTAACACATTTAAAGTCAAGAATTGTAGGAAAGCTAGCATATATTATTAAAAACAAAGCAAAAAAAATTAGTAGCACACTAAAATTTTGAGCGCAAATTCAAGTAAAAAAAAAAGAATGCAGTTTTGAAAAAGGGCGATTAAATAAAAATACTGAATAAAATTTAAATTTTAATTATTTTATTAAAACCGTTTAAAGTGTGCAATTTTTGAACCTATTTCACTATAAACGTCAGATATAGTATTGAAAAATTATAACAATTATCTAGAATAGGAGCAGTTTAAGGAAATTGTGAGCAAATTTTCATAATTTCACTTTTTTATATTTTTTCCTGACTTTTCCCGGTTTTCCAGGTCTGTGGCAACCCTGACAATACAAATGAAAGAACTAATATTTTTAAGATAATAAAAAAATAATTGATAAAAGAATGATTAATATATTGTTGTGAAAAACGATACATTTGTCAATACATGGAAGTGTCATTATTTCTGACAAATAATTCTTTTCAAATTTTGAAAACTTACGTAAGAAATAAGCGATAACAAGAGAAAAGTATCAAGGCACTTCGGAATTTGAACCAAGGCCTGGTCTTCTCCACTTGGTAGATTTCCATCCTGCCACATAGTACATAGCCCTAACACTGATAGTTAACCCTCCTCTGTTTTACCCTTTTTCTTCTAAATTTCTTACACTTATGATATAGTTTTAAAGAATACATTATAATTGAGTGTTTAGGTTTAGATAACAGTAACTTTTTGATAATGGAGTTTTAATTAACGTAAGGTATAGATGGGTGTGTGTGACTTGCAAGTGAAATTATAAATAAAGTTCCTTTTCCTGTAAGAGGAAGTAAACTTTCTTCTATTGAAGGTACAACATGGAAAAAATGAAGTTATGTATGTTACCCTAATTAGCACGTTCCAATTCGGAAAAAATGTTAAAAATGCTGTATTGAAAAATTACTATTTTTTATTATCAATGCAATATAGTAATATACATAATTGGTCTCTTCAATATTTATTGTGCTAACTCTTTTTACATTATCATATATGTATTTAAAATGCAGGAAGTATATAAATTAAATATTTTACTTTATGCGGTTTTGTATAGAATCATTTCTACAGGTGGCTATTATATCAACCGCAAGATCCTGATGGTCAGTTGCAATGGTTGGCGGATACACTTTTGCAAGCTGAAGTGGATAAAGAGTATGTGCACATATTAGCACACCTTCCTCCTAATAATACGGATTGTCAAACTACGTGGAAAAGAGAATATCTCAAAATTGTCAATAGATTTGCCCACATTATTAGAGCTCAATTCAACGGCCATACGCACAAAGATGAATTACAGCTGATTTATGACAGTGATGATAACAGCAAGATTAGTAACGTCGCTTGGAACGGTGGTAGCGTAACTACTTACGAGAATGTAAATCCCAACTATAAGCTTTATACTATTGACAACAAAAATTACGTAAGTATTGCATTGTTCCGGTAAAATACACGTTTCAATAAAATGTACATTTACACGATCGGCTAAATTCTATTATAGGAAGTCAAAGATTTCGAGAATTGGATATACAATTTGACTTTAGCGAACATTAAATCTGACCAACGGCCGTTATGGTATAAGTCATACTCGTTTAAAGAGGAATATGGACTTTCCGACTTGACGTACGATTCGTTACAAACTTGGTTGTTTAAACTAATGAATGACGAGAATCTGCTAAATCGTTACTACAGGTAATGTGTAGAGAATTGTGAATTATCGTGTCTGCCCAGTGTTCTATCTCATCTAACAATAATTGATTCAGGAACTATTTTAAACAAGCTGAACCATCACTGACGAAGGAATGCGATGCAAAATGCATGAGAGCTTTCATATGCCATGTAATTGTGAGCCTAGGAGATCACGAAATTAAATGTGATAATTAGTAGTCTTGAATTTACATTTGACCAAATTTAATTTAATGCATCATTAATGTAAAATGTTTAGTGAAAAGCATTTTAATTTAGAGAAAACGTTATACACGAAAACGTTACTTCACGAAAAAGTTATATTTTACTATATTATTATATTTATTACTATATTTTTACAATAGCTTTTCATAACATTATGTATTTACAAAAATGTATGTATTTACATAATATTTCATTATCTGTTAATTTCGTCTGCTAATTTTAATTATTGTTGATGCTTACATTAATTTTTTATGTCTATTAATTTTAAAATAGGTTTTCTTAAAATTTCTTCATTTGGTAAACTGTCAAACAAACAAATCTGGAAAGCGAACAAGTGAAAAAGAAATTACTTTTTAAATAATATATAACTTAAATAATATATAAAAACTGCGTCAAGTTAACTTTAACAAGTTATCTTACGCCGATATTATGGAATAAAATATAGAATATAGTTATGCATTATTTCCTAAAGTTTTACCTGTTTCCTAACATAAATCAGAAGTGTTTCAATGTGTTCCGGATTGTTGCATTCCAACTGAAAGAATCGTCTCCATAATGCTCCTGCTAATACTTTGTCATCAGATTGTATGCCCTCGTCATAACCTATTATGGCAGCATTGAATTGATGTGATATTTCCTGTATTTGTTTATTTTTGAGTTTGGTTTTGATTGGCTGCAATAATATAACAATTATAAGTATATAAGTACATATACATTGTATAGGGTATTCAGAAAATTGCGAATCGAAATATCACAGCATGAAAGTTTTGGAAAAATTAAGAAAAAAGTTATATGTAAATTTTTATTGTAAGCAGTAGATTTTAATACAGGAAGGTTTAATTGTAGCCAATAATCGTCACGTAACCATCTAACGTAGCCCTATCTAAACATATAGTCTGTAATTGTACATATAAAACTCTTAAAACTCTTCATCCTTAAACTCTTTATCTTTACTTAACCCACAAATAAATTATAACTTTTATTTAAAATAAAAATTTACAAATAACTGTTTCAATTAATTTTTTGAAAACTTTTTTACTGTGGTATTTTGATTCGTAAATTTTAGGACATTCTGTATATATCAGGATTGGAAAAAACCCGGGTTTTTTTTTAAAAAAGCTCAGCTAGTTTTTTAAGGGGTTTTTTGTATTTTTTTTTTTTTTTTTTTTTTTTTTT
>NW_017304217.1:776336-777730 GCF_001594115.1 Trachymyrmex septentrionalis | reverse complement strand
TATCTCATTGATGGTAAAAATATTATGATAAATTTTTCAAATAAAAAAAACTTCTGTAGTCAAGATAAAAAAAAATAATAATATTACATATATAAAATAATAAAAAGTATTCGGATAGAATAAAAAAATTAGCATAAGAGTGATGAATGTATATTATACATTTTATAGATATTTAAAGCGTTGAGTATATTAACTATAATAGTTAAAACGTTAAAAGTAAAAAAAAAGTTAAAAAGTTTATAACTCTTAACTTAACTTAGTTAATTTTAAATACATTAATTTTCAACTTAATTCAATTACTTTTAAACATTAATTTATATTAACTTTTTTTAAATTAAAAATTTTTCTAACTCTTAATATTTTTTCTATAAAATTTTAAACATTAGAGAATTAATGTAAAAAAAGTTCAATAATTTTATAATTAAAAATTTATAATAAGAGTCACACCATACGGTAGCCAATTTTTTCTTGCTAGGTTTTATCAATTCCCGTTCATATTTGAATCACACTAAGGTGTCACAAACATTATATTTCAGCAATATAAATATGAAATAAACTTTAGATAAAGAATTGTTGTAAAACAGTGCTGCACATCCACCCATTTTCAAAATTTTTACGTATATTTTTTTTATAACAAATATCTAGTCAATGTAGTCGTAAACATGCGTGAACAGTTCGGAAGTTAAGGAAAGTTAGATAGAAGTTAAAGAAAGAGAAATAATGTAAATATATACCCTCTCACAAGATTTTGATAAAAATGCCTTATGATGTAACTTTTATTACGTATAAGTAAATAATAACGATGTAAAGACTCTTAAATGTAAACGTAAATAAACAAACAAACGGCGAAAGAAGAGTCAGTAAGTTAAAAAAACATTTAATTAATTAGAATTATTAGGCGACGATACATGAACAGATACGGAACGGCGCATATAAATGTGTAAATGTATAAAAATGTATAAAAATATATATATATAACAAGTTTCGGCTACGAGATTGAGCCCTCTTCAGATGTAAAGCGCGAAAAAATAAACGATAAGTAAAAAATAAGTAAAAAACAATTCATGTCGCAATTAACATTAAACGTAAAGAAGTAAAATTCAGATGGATCTCAAAAATACGATTGAGCAATCAAGGTGTCCATTATCAAAGCCAGATCGCTAGACAAGACAAGAAGAAAAAGAACTTGTAAGAAAAAACAGACCTTGACAATTAAAAACGCCGTTATCATGATAAAATCGCAAACTCACCAGCAAACCCGAACAAATCAAAATGATCCCCCGCACATGCAAAGGTGAACCATGTGTAAGCCGTAACACTCCGGCAATATTGCACATGCCAGAGCCGGACATGTCGGCGTCGCTCACGACGTGACCGCTCGCTTAAACGGAACA
>NW_017304217.1:770616-775633 GCF_001594115.1 Trachymyrmex septentrionalis | reverse complement strand
TCAACTTTTAACTTAATTTTATTAATTTTATAAGCTATTAACTTTAACTTAATTTAGTTTAAAAAAAAAACGTTAATTTACTCAACCCTGTTTAAATGTAATTTAGATTCAATTTTAAGTAAATTTTTTGGAAAGAGGGCTTATAAAACCAAATATGCATTAAAATAAAATTATATCAGTCTGGTTAGTTTATTAGTATACCTATATTCATTAAATATTTATAAATACATTCCTTTTATATGTTTTTAATTAAAAAATTAATTTTTTTCTATACAATCCCAATAAAACACAAAAAACTTCCTGGAATTTTTGGGGGCAGATAAAATAATGCCAACCATAATATCTACACACACACACACACACACACGCGCGCGCGCGCGCGCACGCACGCACGCATGCATCGAGAGGGATACACAAGATGGTACAATTAGTTTGACCTTGGGTAGCGTTGTCAAGGTGAGAGCAAGATTACTTTAAATTTTTTAAATGGAACCACCCATTTTTTATTACATATTCTTGTAGCTTATCTCGAGAGCTTTCTAAAATACTATAAGTTCATTTGTCGAGATCAAAGTCATTGGAGGTTGTCCTTATTTTCATTTTTGCACTAAAAATTTATTTGTACGTAAAAATGAAAATAAAAGGTACAACTTTCAATGGTCCCGATTTTGACAAATGTTATCCAGGTCGTGATCTTGAACAACATTCAAGAGATTTCAGCCATCGGTCGGACTTGGGTAATGCTAATGCTCACGATACTGTAACTTTCAAGCCTTATAACTTGCGAAGTACTTAATAAAAAAATATTTTATTATAGTGTTTTGAAAAGCTCTCGCAATAAGCTACAAGAAATGTAATAAAAAATGGAAGGTTTAATTAAAAAAATTCGAAGTGATCTTGCTCTGACTTTGACAATGCCACCTAAGGTCAAACCAATAATATTATCTTATATGTCCCTCGAAGTCACAAAACTTTTGTCTGAAACATTTTTGTCTAAAATGTACCATTTAAGAGTAATTTGAGGTAATCATTTAAAATGGGACATCCTGTGTGTGTGTGTGTGTGTGTGTGTGTGTATAAAATAGTATATTAAAGTACAATCACAATGTTACTTACACCGAGATTTTCTATCCTGGCTTGTGTGTCCTGCCACATTGCTGCTACTGCATAATTCCTGATAGCTTTTCCATTTTTCTCATCTGCCATGTAGCGAGTCATTATCATCCAGACATGAAGCTCTGTCACCAGAAACCAAGCAACAAACGTATCTGGCATGTTAAAATCTACAAAGAACATGTTTAAAATGTATGCAAGAGTTAGAATTACAACACTTATAATAGAGAACTTACGTTTAAAGAAGAAAGGATAATCCACTTGACCAATTACATGTTCGTATATCTCATAACCCATATCCATATTTCTCTGTAATAATATTCCATTAACATTACCATTGATAACTTTAAACATATGGATATAAAAAGTAAAGATACAACAAGCTTCACAAACGCTCTCATTTCACCACTCAAGGTTGAATGGCGATGAAAAACTTTTAATTACATATTTCTGGACGTCTAGAATACCAGTTTTTTTCAGTATTCTTGCAATAAATCCCATCTTTGGTTCTAAAGTTTCCACTGTAGACGTACGGTGCTCGGATACTGTGTGGACATCCCTAGGCATTGATGGCTGTGTTTTCGAAATTGTGGATAATAGCCTGATGGTACCAAGATCCCTATGTATATGTGTTATTCTCTGGTTCAGTAATAACGAATTCTGAAACAAGTGCTTGTTAATGGAATTGCATTATGCATGGCTTCAAGAGAATGATTCTGGTCCATATCTACTTCTACCATTGTAGATTGACTTTAATCTCGGTCTAATACTAAAAAATTAACGAATACAGTGCAATGAACCAGGCACGATGTCAGTTCAGTATTGACTCAACGTACTAATAATAAAATTATGATCCCTTAAAATTGTATCAAACGTTTCAGTTTATATTAAACCATTCTCGATGGATAAAACTTGTAAGAATATATATGTAGATATACATTATAGAGTGAATGCTTCAATAACAGTTACAAACTATTAACAGAAATTGTCGGTTTAATACATTCTTTTCTTTTCCTTTTATAGGAAATATATTATAACAATTAGAGAAAGATAAATTAAGATTCAAATTAATCTACATTGAATAAACATAAAAATAGATACGTTAGAAATAGACATTAGAAGACATTTAGAAATTATGTCGACGGTCGGTGCGGTAAAGGTAACTTTTTTCCTAGGAAAACGTGAAAACTTTGTATATGCATGCGACGCATGTACACACACACACACACACCCATACTCCCCCCCTACACATATATAATATTGTTCACTTTTCCTATTTTCGCTCTAGAGAAAAAGTTACATGATCGCTATTCAAATGATGGGTACCTTCGAAAGAAATAACTGAGCGCATCGTGCGACGGACATGTCGCCACAAATAAATCTTTTTAAACGGTTTCGGAACGTGGAAACGAACGGCGGCGGCTTCTTCTTCTTCTTTTTCGGAGTAAAGGGCGCACGCCGGGCTCGCCGATGAATTGACGGCGATTCTGGCCAAGGAAGCGAGCGACAACAGCGATCATGCACAAATATGAAAGGTTCATTGAACGGCGAGGGAACGAACTTTTTTGTAGTGATACATAGCAAAGAGAGACCTAAGAGAGGACATGACGGCCCAAAACTAGAGCACTATAATATAGGTATTCGCATCCGCCATTTTTAATCCTTTCCCCACTCTTTGTTCTCTCTTCTCTCTTCAATCTTAGTTTAGCGGCGGAGTGAAGAGAGAGAGAGGAAGAGAGTGAGAAAAGGACTAAAAATGGCAGATGCGAATACTCATATTATAATACCTTACCAAAACCTGTAATCGCAAAATGTGCCGCGCACTATCGCCCTCTGAAGAAGTGGATGCACACACAATATCCACTTTTTTGCGATGCTCCTGATGAAAATAGATAGTTGAATCGCTAAAATAACTAAAATCTATTGAAACCCGGTTGTACCAATGTTACTTTGACTTTAAGCAAGACTTAAAATTCTCTCCGTCTCGTTTTAAAGCGAAAGAGAGAGAGAGAGAGAGAGAGAGAGAGAGAGAGAGCGAGAGAGAGAGAGAGAAAGAGTCAAAGTAATGTATAAGTTGATGCAATCGGGCTTAAATTAATAAAGATTTCAATGACTTCAGCGATTTATTTCCATCAGAAGCACAGCAAAAAAAGTGGATATTTGTTGTGTAGTTAACATCCACTTCTTCAGAGAGCGGTAGTGCGCGGCAGCATTTTGCAGTTTCTAGTTTTGGGCCGTCATGATACTCATGTCCTCTCTCAGATTTCTTTCTGCTATTAGTGCATACTTATGATATGGTAATGATGACTGATTAAATCAGTCTTATTGTGATTGGTCTATTATTGGTCAGTAATCAGAGTTGGTAGTCATGTCGATTTGCAGAGTCGGTAGTCTGATAGGGGCTTAAGACTTTCAAATCAACTTTAGTCAGTCATCATACGGACATTCTAGAATTAGTGCGCATACGCATTTTGCAATGGCAGAAATATTTAAATAAAAAATATAATAAGTTAATTTTGTTTTTCTTGGCGTTTTCCCATGGGATTGCACTCATGTAGTATCAATGTTTTCATAAGAGTAACAAGTATATAATCACCGCAAAAGATATCTTAATCATGTTATTTCCAAATTATTTCCACTAATATGTATCATGAACATTTTCATATTTATTTTAATAATTGACTAATCAATATAATTAATTTCTTAGTATCAAATCAGTGCCAACTTTCCAATTAGATGCTTATTTGCAGCACAATGATATTAAATTGCTTGCAAATCGATATTACTACTCCAGCTTCAGTGTAGAACTGTATTTTAAGACCGACAAATAATCGCACAGTTAGCTTGTATAGAAAATTTTATAAATTTACAAGAAATATTATTGAACACGAAGATCCGCCTCGACCGAATACGGCATTCTTCATTTGTATGTGTTTAATATTATTGTATATTTCCATTATATTTTTTTTTTATTACAACTTCCCACACAGCATTAAATGCCACCAGAATGTTGTGAAAAAATATTTCAAATGTCTTTTACAGAATTATATTTCATTTGAAATATTTCTGCAAACATCTAGAGATATTGCATGTAGAATATTTCATAAAATATGATTCTTTAAGATGTTTGTCTAAATACGATTTAGTTTGTCTAAATATGATGGTCTAAAATATGATTTTTATAGAATATTTCATTTAAAACATTCTAGAGACATTCTATTTGAAATATTACATTAGCAATATTTCCTTAATATTTTGGAGAGGTTTCGTTTTCGATTTCTTTCTAAATGTTTCATATAAAATATTCTGGCAACCTCTTTCCAAAATGGTACGTTGGGTTTTATTATTATTATTATTATAGTTTCTGTGACAACATTATATTTGAAATATTTCAGAATGTCGCGAATGAAATATTTTAGAGACTTTGTATATATGTACGAAGTTTTTTTGATTGTAACTTCGTACATATATACAAAGTCTCTAGAATATTTCATTCGCGATATATATATAAAGGGTGTCCCAAAATTAACGCAAGATTTGAATTTGCCGCCATTTGTGCAGTAAAGTGTTGGCAACCCAAAAAAAAAACAATTTAACAGCTGACAGTTTAGGGTTAGTGAAAATGGAGCGTGAAAATGGATTATTGAACATCAACAAATGGATGCTGATTTTTCGAGCAAAATCATCCTAAGCGATGAAGCACATTTTCACCTTGATGGCTTTGTTAATCGCCAAAATCGCCCCCTAGATCGTGTGATTTAACACCATTAGATTTCTTTTTATGGGGTTATTTGAAATCACAGGTCTATGTCAACAAGCCCACAACCACCCGTGCATTAAAGGAGGAGATTCAACGCTGCATCAACGAAATTCAGCCACATTTATGCAAAATGGTCATGGAAAA
>NW_017304217.1:764961-770563 GCF_001594115.1 Trachymyrmex septentrionalis | reverse complement strand
CTGATTGGCTTTATATATATATATATATATAAAATATATATATATATGAATGACTTCAGAAAGATTTGAAGCGTCTCCAGAATATTAAAAAAATATTGCAAACGTAATATTTCAACCGAAATGTCTCTAGAATATTTTAAATAAAATATCCTACATGTAATATCTCTAGATGTTTGCAAAAATATTTCGGATAAAATATTCTGTAAAAAAAAATATTTGAAATATTTTGACGACATTCTGGTGACATTCCGTGCTGTGTATTACACATATATATATATATGCAGAATAAAAATATATATCTGCAGAACGTTCCAGAAATTACTAAATGTCTGCAGAATATTACTAGATGCGGACATATAGACATTCTGCCATTGCCAGAATTTTTCTGAAATCATCACCAGAATATTTCAGATTTCAAATGTAATAGTATGGTGACATTCAATGCCGTGTGGGTTGTAGAGTGCAGTGCATTAATTCACTGGGTCATAGTAGCGGCCCGACTTATCGACTATATCAATTTTTTACTCAAATACTATCAACTTTACAGAAAAACTGCAAAAGACAAAAATCATTAATTTTTTTCTCCTAGAACTTTAAGAATTTTTTTCAGAATTTTTTATCACTTTTATAACTTTGTAGTATTGCATTTTCTTATTTTCGATGTACCGTCTGATTTTTTTCCGGTCAAACGCAGTCCGCAGTAAGATGAGTAAATATAATATCATTCTCGACTCATGTAGTCGCGATTGCGATTCGATAGTTAAAAAAATTTCAAATTTTCGCGCTACGCGTGATCCGGGAGCCTATATCTGGACGAAGCGCGTACGCGCGTAGAACGGACTGCACCTGTTCCCTTTTCAACGCATGTATTTCCGAGAATCTCGGCAGGGCAGGAACGTAAAAAGTCAGAATTCTCGTTGTCGCCGCGCTTAATCCTATGTACTCGTCGAGCGATTACGATCTGGCAACACGCACAATGGCGCGATGAAGTCAGAAGTCACCTCGGGAGATGTAGCCAAGCTAAATGCGCGAGAAATGGCCCGTTGTCAGTGCGCAGTGACCAATGCCGTCAGTTCGTCACTCGTGACTCTGTGTCCTCGGTGAGGACACGTCACACTCGTCGGCACTGGCACCGCGCAGACGGCGCAGACCGCGCTGCTAATCAGCGCTGATGCGCAGGCGGCGGTACTGGAACTGGCGGTAGACGGCGCAGGTGGTCTGCGATTGGTCGCGTCTCTCGGCGCCCGCGTTCCGTCCAAACCGAAATCGCCTCGACCGCCAGCTCTGAGCTCTCTCACAGCCACAGCAGTCACAGCACTCAGCAGATGCGCGGCAAACGACGCCGAGTGAGCAGCTTCTTTTCTCGCGATTGTTCCGGCGGAACGGTGTCCCCAGTGCGACGCTGTTACGAATGACGTGCGGCGGAGACGCGGCCGTGGATACCTGACGAGCGTGACGAGCCGTCGTCGTCGTCGTCGACGTCGTCGTCGTCGTCGTCGGAACACGCCGGTGCTTTTATCTCACCCTCGGTGTTTAACTCTGTGCTCCAGCAGAGAGAGAAAAAGAGAGAAAGAGAGAGAGAGAGAGACAGGGGTGGGAGACGGAGAAGAATCGCGATCGGGTGCGACCTTGCCCTCGACCAGCTGCCGGAGAGCCCAGCATCACGAACGTAAGTCTGTAAGATAGATAGACAGATATCTTTATTTAGATGAGAGAAGAAAGAGGGAGCATCCAAAAAATGGTCAGAATTCGAAGGGAAAGGGAGGGGGGAGGGGGAAGAGAAGGATGAAAATCTCTCGAGTTTTCTCACGGCGCGGGCGGAGGATGCGCTGCTGCACCGCTTCGACCGAACTCGACTCTTTTTTTTTTTTCCCTCCCCTCCCTTTTCTCCCTTAGGTGAACCTAAACCTAAAGTTCATTAGACATCCCACCATCCCAGAGGACGTCTTGCAGCCTAAGGATATTTTCAGGATGTTTCCGCGTCATGTCTCATCAACGAAGTGTGCTGTACATGGACTCGTCGACGACGAGTTGGATTACGATGTCGGTGTCGCGCGTCGTTATTCTCATAATCTCATCTGGAGACGCGCGTCCCGTGCACAAAGTGGGGTCGGGGTCGTCGGGGAGTCTGTTCTCAGCCGTGATGCAGTCTCGCGCATCTCGACGCGACCTTCCTGTTCCGTCTCTCTCTCTCTCTCTCTCTCTCTCTCTCTCTCTCTCTCGCCCTCCCTCCCTCCCTCCCTCTTCCCTCGCGATCTCAGAAAGTCCCGATGGGTCCCATGAAATAGAAAGTGGAGAAAACCAACGAGTTACGAAACTATAAGTCTGTCGCCTGCCTGACTCCCGATGTCCCGAGCTCAGATAGAACGTAGAAGTCATTATGATATCGTAAGGACATTATTATGACACAGATAAGGTCATATTTGTCATTTGTAAGTTCACTTGACAAATATGCAATAATTTACGACATAAAATGTGACTATACCAATAAAACATATATATTTACTTTAGATACACGAAGCGCCACTCCGGTCTGAATGTTAAGATGTTGAACTACTATATATATATCCATTTAAATGAATTAATTTCAAAAATGATAATTACGTGCCGATATGATTGTCGGGCTTTCAACGCAATCAATCTGAAATATTAATAATCTTTCCAAAAAAATATATATATATATTTATTATGTGTGCCCTAGAGATATAATCGAATAATTTCAGTTTTTTCCGAATCACCCCGGTCGAGAAGAGACCCGATCACGTTGAAAGCGTATAAAAGTCTAAACTTGTAAACGCTCGAGGCCTCCTCCCCCAATTGTTCGCTCGAGGCCGCCAGGCAAACCGAGAAACGGAATCTCTCGTTGCCGTGAAGGTCGCGCGAATCGGCGAATCGGCGACACGAATAAGCGCACTCCGTGGGGCTTCCCCCTTCGAAATTGATACTTCCGCGCAATCATGACTCCTCGAGCGAGTGCTGCTGGTACGCAATTAATGCCTCGCACCACTTGTTGCTGCTTTTACTACCTGATATGTCAACGGCGGTTACGAGTGCGGATTCTTCGACCTGGTGACGCGCGACGTCGTCAAAGGCGCTCGCGCGTCACCGTCATAATCCGATAATCGTCTTTATCCGAGGCTCGAAAGTTTGTTTTTTCCTCGTGAAAGGGAAAAAAGGATATAAGGAAGGAGTATTGCTTAAGCACTACGGCGAAGTTACCCGCGCGAGAACCGATT
This sequence comes from Trachymyrmex septentrionalis, assembly GCF_001594115.1. Classification (NCBI taxonomy): domain Eukaryota; kingdom Metazoa; phylum Arthropoda; class Insecta; order Hymenoptera; family Formicidae; genus Trachymyrmex; species Trachymyrmex septentrionalis. Next base: position 767,327 of record NW_017304217.1, on the reverse strand, counting down.
AACAAATACGGCTTGCTTACGTGTTGTGTGGTGAAATAATTATCTCGCTACGTGGTCGCGCGAATCCATTTCGGCGAACCGAACGTGCAAGTAACGATACGAAAGGTAAGAAAAACGGTAGTATGTATGGTGAGACTCGATTTGTTTTTTTGTCCAAGTTTTTATAAGAAATATAATCGTAATAAGTTGCACAATGTGCGTTAAGCACACCTACCTCAGATGGAACACACAGTGTCATGATGATACCATAGGACATCATCGTGACTTTATTTGTCATTTGTATATGTAAGTGAACACTTGTACGTGACAAATAAGGTCACGATGACGTTTTTATATCATTATGACTTTTATATTTCAAATGCTTGTATATTCTCTGCAATGATGATACAAACAATTCTCTATGTATTTCTAAGCTGACTGAACCTCGACAAGCTGAGTAACTCTCGAGATTAGTCTTGTTGATTATTGTTAAATTGCAACACGATGGCAAGCGATTGATGACGCTTCCTTCTGTACGAAATGTGCGATAAGTTATCGAATGCTCGAAGAGAGAAGATTGAGAACAATTATTATATGCGCTTCGTAAAGTTTTCGCGATAAAATTCGCTTTGTAGAAGCGTTCGCGATTGATTCACTGCAATGAGATAATTGCTTAATCTTGAGTAAGTGAGTCGCCAAGGATGCGGCGACTCATTATTTCATTTGACAGCTTTGGAATCATTTCATCCTTGTTTGCAAATGAAACAAATGTTGAACAAGAATAAAGATGCTCGCAATAATTGTGAGTGTCATATATCTACAATTCATATGTAGACATCCGTTATCCGCGTGTCTCCGCGCGAAATTTTTTTCGCGAGAGGACAAGTTCTCGTCCAGAAAAATTTAAAATTTCCAGATTTTATCCCATAGAATTACGTCTGTACGCATTCGAGTCACTCTTCTAAATCAGGGTTGTCAGATTGTTAGAAGCACAGACCGCCAAATTCGGACTTCTCTCTCTAGCCCAAAGTTTGCCAAATTTTTGAAGGGGAGGAGGTGAGGGAGGAGGAAAACTTATACAGGAAAATACCACCTTATGTCAATATCGCAACAGTATCGTAAGGAGTACTAGGATCGCTAGGGAATGCATTAAAAAAAGTATCGTTGGTAAAGGAACTGTAAAATCGTCCAATTACCGCCAGACACTAACCATCCATATGACAACCGTTAAACCATTAAAACAACGAGTCAGTCTCGTGATTGGCCATTGCCATGCATTCAAGTGGAAAGCGTTGATTTTTCACGCGATAGAAAACCGAGGCAGGCAGCCTAATTTGCGACCGCACAGAAACCATTTTTTAATCGCAAATTTGCTTTTCGTGTAGCCCAAATTGCGAAAAGTAGTCCTAGTAATCTGTCAAGCCTGGTCTGCATCAACGACGTCGACTACTATACCTACGCATCCCCACCGTTGACGGTTGCGAGTTGCGACTCTGTTGCGGGAGCCAGGCAAGGTGGATAGAAGTGGATCTGCCCACTGTGCACTGTGGCAAGTGAGAATGACTCGCGGCTTCTCGTTTCGTAAGTTGAACCTGCTCTGTCGAAATGTAAACATTGCGGGGCGCATCGCGTCGTCGCGTCAGCTCGTTAGTGGATGAGTACGTCATCTGACGTAATCATACAGAATATGATTAAATTATGGCGCGGCCATAACTTCGTCTCTCGCTATACGCATATATATGTATGTATATATGTATATTTATATATATATATATTATATGATGCAGGATGTTCCTCGCATCGCATCGGTCATCGGGGTTTTTGAGGTGCTTTCGATGGATTGGACAACAAAATGTTTTTAATATAAGTTTCTTAGTTTGTAATATATATAAAGAATTAATTGTAATAAAAAAAATTTTTAATTTGTTCATTTTTTAATAAAAAAAGTCAAATCATGTTGTTTTTTAATGGAACCATATATTTTTCCTTCCATGGTTTTGTAACACAAAAAGATGATCATAATTACTATTATCAGTTTTTCAATTGACATAATTTTATTATTATTTTTATTTTTATTTTATTTAGTTTTCTAATACACATGCATTAATATAGATTCACAATCTTATTATATCTGTGATACTGAGATACGACAATTATACCGACTGGAAATTGCATAAAAAATATTGACTGCCTGTTCTTACCAACCACCGAGGAATTGGTTCAAAAAAATGGAAAAATGACCATTGCATCAATTTATAGTTTGACTATATAAGTTACAATATGGTTGTTATTTTTTAAAGTATTAAGAAATGTGAGATGATTCTTATATTAATAATTTATGCGTGGAGTTAGTTTCTTTGTAAAAAATGCATATATATATATATATA
>NW_017304217.1:757002-764860 GCF_001594115.1 Trachymyrmex septentrionalis | reverse complement strand
ATATATATATATATATTATATGTATTTTAATAATTCGATTTCGAGATAATTCAACTAATACTTTCAATATAATCCACGATCGTCGATATTTGAAGCAGTGAAATCCAAAAACATTATAGTTTAGTTGAATACGCATAACAATCTACTGAAAAAAATACAACTTGTATTGTGAAAGATGGTATGCAGTTTGAATATTTATTTTAATAAATATATGTACTTAATGTGTGAAAGCAACGTCGAATAACGTACCTCATCCTTATATATGTTGAATTTCTTTTCAAGTATTTCAATTACTACTATTTATGTATATTCCTATATGTACATATATTCCTCAATGCGATCATGTTTGTTTATGTCTGAGTCTCATCGCTTTAGGTATCAGTGACAGGTTCGTGGATTATATTACAAATGTTAATTGAATTACCTTGAGATCGAATAATCAAAATGATACTATATCAATAAATTCATGATGCTATATCAATAAATTCTTTTTTTTTTATGTATTACAACATCGAAAAATATTTCGTTCCATTAAAAAAAAAAACATAATTTAACTGTAATTTTTTTATTAAAAAATTAATTAATTAAAATTAATTTATTTAAATTTCTTAAAAAGCAATTAATTTTTTATTAGAAACCAATAAACTTTCATTAGAAACATATTATTAATCGGAAGTATCTCAACAACCATGGCGATTCGCAAAACACTTTATATACAGGGTGTCTCGAATTTAACGGCCAAATTTCAGGAGCATGTAGGGAATCGATAAGAAAAAATCTTTCAGAGATCTCGTTTTTACTTCGTTTTGAAGAAAATTGCAAAAAAAGCAAAACATAGTTTTTATTTATGTATTTATTTATTACTTATTCATTCACACTTGTTTATTCTCGTTGTCATTTGCTTAATGCAGATATTGTTCAAAATGTTGGCCTCTTGCAGCATTGCATCTTGGATAGCTCGTGTTGCAGCCGAACTCATCTCGTCGACGTAAAGCTCGCCTGTCCGGCACTCTTCTGGAAATTGGCGCGCATACTTTCGCACTGCTTCTGAAGCATTATCGCTCAAATCATACCGCGAAAACAATAATATTCCGCTTTAAAAACAATAATATTTCGAAAATTACGTTTGGTTTTTTTACGAATTTCTTCAAAACAGAGCAAAAACTCTCTAAAGGATTTTTTTTCTCAGTTTATCGATTCCCTACACGCTCCTCTAGTTTGACCATTTAAATTCGGAACACCCTGTACAATTATTCATGTATGTACATACATATAAGTAATTATTACATATAATAATATTATATATTATGTTTTGTGTATATGTATATGCATGGTGTACACTCTGTATGTAGTAATATACAGGGTGTCTCAAGCTTTGTTAAATTATTTTACTTACACTAAATATTCGGTTATATATTATATTTATAATAAAATTATACATATATTTACTTTTGGAGTCCAAATTATGGGATCAAACGTGTTTACATGCTAAAATGCTTCTAGCTTAATTCTTAATACAGAGTGTAATGATTATCAGATATACGTATTCCAATCACAAAAAAATTATTGTTCACTGATTGTTCACATTAAGCATTTTATTTTGGTCAGCTATATTGACGAATAAGTTTGAAATATGTAAAGTGAATATAACTGTAAAAGTAATTAGTATTTAATTACTTTGTAATTACCAAAAATGTAACAATCAAGTTACAATTATGGATAAAAAGAAAGGAACAAAGTTAAGAGTTACTGAAAAAACTGAAAAAACTGTAATTTTATTACAAATAATGAATTACGATACTTCCTAATTCTGAAAGTAATTGTTTAGGACTCAAGCTATAGTTATTAGAATATTCACCCTCCATTGGCAAGGTGGACTTTCAGGACATGTCTAGTAAGGTGGGATCGATCTGACCCCATGCTCATTTTGCATCTAATTAATGTACAAAATAAGTAAATGAAGTAAATAATAATATGAAACTTAATCCTTCTGTTTATTTATAGATAAAAATACAGTTTTATGCATTTATATTTTAAATTAAACAAAAACACTTTGACTAGTACTACACAAATAAATTGCTTTAGTGTCGAAATATTTTATATATTGTATATAATTAAAATAACTAGAAAGACATTGCACAATAGTAATAAAAAAAATCTTTAGCTTATTGCTTTAGTCTCAAAATAGTAAACAAACAGTAAATGTCATTATAAAATGTAAAATTTTATCTTTTACATCATAAAAGCAGCGTGAGCATAAACAAGCTTTGATATAAACAAGAATTGAAGAGATATGTCACTTACCTAAATGATTTTGACCGTTAAGACATTTAGTGACCGAGTTGAAAAATAGGTTGGCCGAGATCACATAACTGTAAGATAAACAGTGCATATGCAATATAAAATAAACGCACCATGGGGTCATTTTTACCCCAACTTTACTAACGGAAGGTTAAAACCTTTTGCAGCATTGCTCATTATATGTTTGAGCGCCCTATGTAATTATTTTGATAAATCCAAAAGATTATTTTTAGATCTATATATCTAATTAAATTTTTACGTGGATTTTCAAAAAAATCATTCTTTCTGTATACATATATACATAAATTTGTGCGCGAAATGTTCTAACATTTTCTGTATAATAGTAGTGATTACACTCGAGCTACTATGAGCATCAATGCTCAGAAGAGATCAAAACCCGCCGATTATTAGTGGTTATTAGCTCAACGGAAACAGTCTATTCTGATGCAATATAAACCGTAGAGAGAGGGGGAGGGGAGAGAGAGAGAGAGAGAGAGAGAGAGAGAGAGAAAGAGAGAGGAGAGGAGAGAGATTGCTCCTGTCAAAACAGTTCCAATTACATATTGTACATTCCACAATGACTATGACTTCGAACCGGTTTGACGCGCACCTGTCGATGTGTTCCGGGCGCGGACGTGTCCGGGAAGCGCCTCGGAGTCCAGGATAATTCAATTGTAGTCTCCTTCACCGTCCGGAAATCCATTTTATCGCGATAAATCGGTTATATCGATCGGTTGGTGCCTTAGCAGGCCCTCCGTGTGCCTCGCGCGACGTCGCGTTGCCTCGTTTCATTTTTCATTCTTTCACTTTTATTATTCGCATATCCCGGGTGCACTTGGATATATGTTAGATTCACTGGACGTTTTTTAGTCGAGATCCATTGTTGGAAAATTGTTGGTATATTGCGCTTAAAGACTGAACGTAAAATCAGGAAACAAAAAACATACCTGTTTTATATTAAGTTGATTGACCAGTAAATAATATAGCTTCAAATTTTTTTAGTCAATAGTCACGTAATATAAATTATATTTGGATTAACGGTATCTGTTAGCTGACTATTTCGAAGCGATGAGTTATTAAATAACTCACCGTTGATTAAATATATAATTACTTAATCTCTGTCAAACAATTCAATGTTTAATGTTTGCACATTTGATTATACTTATTAAAATGTACGTAGTATTCATTCCTTTTTATACCTTTAGTTATATCCTTGAAATTAATTAGTGCCTTTTAATATAAATAAAATGGCTCTCACAGACCCAGTGTCGGTAGTTGTATTATAGATTTTGGCGTCAGCTCCGGTTAATAATACCTTTGAGACTGAAATTAAAATTCTTTGAGGATAGTTTGTTTGAGATTAGTCGCAAGGGATATAATTTGATCTGTACGTTTCTTCGAAACTTTTCAAGGGACCCTTATTAATACAGAAGTTCCGATTACACCTGACGTTTCTGTAACGGGAAAATCAGGGCCAAAGACCGAAAAAGATAGACGTATATCTAAAGAGGGACACCTGTTCGCTCGTCCACGCTTGGTACCAAAGCGTTCGTCGCGTGGAGGATAGTCGTAGGTAGCAAAAATGTTTATGTGCGACCATAAATGCAGCCGTGCGAATGGCAAGCCCGTCCATTCGTACCCTTCTACGGTGTGCCGCCGCGCGGCAGCCTGCACTCTAATAGAAGTCTCTCACAATCCAAATCACCCCCTACTGCGCGCGGGGGAGAGAGAGAGAGAGAGAGAGAGAGAGAGAGAGAGAGACATGTTATGTATCGTGGGGGCAATGGCTTCGCGTACGGTATGGCGAGCCACACCGTAATCTGTCGTTATGGTAACGCGGCCCACCACATAAGTCGCTTTTCTTTCTCCATTGTCCAGTCACTCGCCCATCTTTCTCTCGCATCTCTCTTTTTTCACTCCTACGTGTTTAATGCTCGTTTTTTCAATACTATAAGTTGCCGCGGCAAAACGATGCGATGCTACTTTACACCATATATACCATTTCCGAGCACAACGCGGCAGAAGTTATACAGAGAGGAAAAATGGTTGTAATTATCATAATTTAAGTATAATTCATACTCATTTTCGATAGCAACTATGTATACATGTAATTTTTTCGATAGAGTTATATAAATATTATTGTTAGAGGGAAGAGTCGTCCCGATACCGACGTACCATCGCCTTGTTTTTGGACAATATTTTTGAAGCAAAAGCTAAAAATAAAACTTTAGAAACATAAATATAAACTAGAAAATGTCTTCTATCAAATAATATAGCAGTTTTTGTAATATTATTTGTAATTTTGCAAAATTAATTTATACTTAAAATCATGAAGTTATGAAATGGTATTTTTTTCCATCATATCATGTATTATGAAAAAAATAAAAAAGAACAAAGTAAAAATAAAACTATGTGTAAACGATATAATATTATCAATAATATGGTCACTATTATTTAAACTACTCAATTTGTAAAAGAAAATAATAAGAATTTTTTATTTTTTTTATTCGTTAAATTCGTTTTTAGCTGATTTTGTATAGAAACAAGTTACAACGAAATATGAATTATGAGTTTTTATTTCTTTTATTATTTAAACAAATCATGTTTTATTTAGTATTGATAAAGTACAATAGTTATAGTTTTCGATAAATTCGGTGGTCTCTTTAGGAGACCTATGTCAATATACCATATATCGGCATCATCTACTACTAACGTTACAGCAATAATAAACTATAAAAATAGAACTCTTACCCATAATTAATTATTTTACCATGCAATTACAGTCACAAATACTTAATATTTTTCTCTCAGTTTCTGCTCTATATTAATTCATCGCCCCTCGCGCGCATCTTCTGCTTTTAATTACTTTCTCTCCCACGCTGGAATCCTCCCTCGCTGTTCACTCGCTGAGGAGAACAGAATGATTGATTAGCGGAGAGTCAAGTGGAGAGGTTCCACTGACGATTTAGATATTTTAAAGTATATTTTCAGAAGTGCACTGAAAAAAAGACTGATATATACTGAACGTATTTCAGTGTATTGGTAAATTTACAGATTTTCGGCGCATTAACATCTCTCTAATAAGATTCCTGATTGAACATGAAATCATTAAATTGCTTATCATTGCAATTTAATTTGTGATATTACTGCAGTAGTTCAGTTACGTTTCTAACTTTGAAAAACCAATTAGGCGCGCAAATGACGCATATGTGGTATTATAAATTCACATATCAATATTATAATTTTTGCTTGTTCCTTATCGTTATTTTATTTTTATATGCTATTTGAATAAAATTATTTCCAGTTATTTACATTTTTATAATGTATCAACTCCGATATCATGATGTATCAGATCCGAGTGAAAGATTAATGAAACTGGAAACAGTGGCGCGATTTTCTAATTGTCTATTCTCGAATGAAAGAGATAATTGAGACTGTGTTAAATCGAGTATGTTACAAGCTTTGGTAAGTGAGCTAGAATCTTCAAACTGTTTGCGCAAAGTAGATGAACTCTGCTTCAAAGAAGTGCCTGGAATCGATAGTGCGTATAAGAAGCCGCTATTGGAATCCTCAGATCCTTTCGGATTTTAGATCAACTGTATGTTTCCTAGAGCGAGAACAAACACAATTCTCGCCCTTCTTTCTTAAAAGCACTCTTCGATTTCGAAGGCAATTTAATGATGATTTCCGTTCCTTTCTCATTCACTTTTCATTCAGTTTTTTTAAATTCTTCCTCCGCGTTGATATTTAGGAAGAACGAATATGAAAGAACGGTTTTGTTCAAGTATCTAAAAATTTAATTAGATCTGAAAGCCATCAAAAAGTAAAACACTCAAGCTAGCTGCTAGAATGTTAAAACTTTTTGCAATATCAAACGCTTAAGCGTTTCATGTAATTATTTTGATAGTTGAACAACATTATTTTCCGATTTATATTTACAAGGGCGATTTTGCTCAAGTAAATATAAAAGTTCAGTTGAATTGCAGATGAAAATAATTTTGTTGGATTATTATAACAACATATAGGATTATTATGCTCATGCTGGTTGTTAGAATGTCAAATCTTTTTGCATCATTCTTCGTCATGTTTCAGATTTTTATGTAATTATTTTGACAGTTGAATAAATTTATTTTCAGATCTGTATTTAAAGCTAAATTTTTAGATACTTTTGTAAAATCGATCTATTCTCGTTTAAATTTTTAGATACTTGAACAAAACCATTCTTCCTTTTTGTGTACGATCGAAGAAAGTGCGTTCGATGTTACGTATTTAATAAATGTCTTTGAAACGTGTTTACGTGCCTGCATATCCTTTTCCGCGAGGAAAACATCAAAGGCAATAAGCAGTCTGTTTCAGTGTGTAATTTCTGAAAAGTTTCGATTTCGCTTATTTCGATGTTGTGATTTATTTCATTCAATACGCGCGCAATTCGACGAGGAACGCGCGGAAGCAGGAGGACAAGACCGAAGGGAGAGAGGGGCTACTACTGTAATAACAATCTTCGCTCATGCCTTCCCGTTCTTTCAAATGACCGTCTCCATGCTAAAAAACCGCATTCCGATCGTCGAGACTGCCCTACGTCTTTTTAATATTTCTCCTTTCTCCTCCCTCTCTCTCTCTCTCTCTCTCTCTCTCTCTCTCTCTCTCTCTCTCTCTCTCTCGATGTCATTCCTGTTGCACCTGCTTGCACGCGGGATGTATTTGCTCCGTTGACGCTGCATTCGTATTATCTGATCGTTCTGATCTCCGAACGAAGGAGCCCTACCGCGCTGCGTCATGGGAAAATGAGAAATAAAATTGCGGGAATGCTTGCCGGCGAGAGAGAAAGCATGAGCAATCCAATCTGTAGCGGACGATAATTATCCTCGACGAACGCGACAAAATTACGAGTGACTGGAGATGTTCCGTAAAGTCTTGCGTGTTATTCCGTGAGAATAAAATAACAATTTACGTATATGTGCGTATATAACACATGACGGAATGAACGGAAGGTGACAGTTTTCGATCAGATCGCCACTTAATTCATGAATTCTAAACGGTACGTTGTATCCATAGGGTATATCATGTATTTTATTGGTTTTTTTTTATTGTTTCTCCCTCGAGTTTATAATGGTCTTACGAAAATTACTACCTATATATACCAACTCGATTCTGTTCCTATTAGTTCATACTTACTACATACAACGAAACATAGGGAAGTATCCGATTTTGATAAGTTTTTAGTATGTTGTAGTCCCTAGATCCAAATAGGGATACATTTTCTTTTATATCTATACGCACTTTTAGATATGGTAAAATTTATGGTAAAATACACATTCGGTTAGCTTCTTTTGAAGCAAATAGCATTGAAACTATAATAACATATATGTATAAAAAGATGGAAACAATTTTTCAATAATAATTGTTTTAAAAGTACTTTATAATAATGATTTAAACAATTTCTTTATTACAAAGTTTTCTTTTCACAGAAAAACAGCGGCAGCAATTGTAGCGACTATACAGGTTTATATGTAGAATTAATTCACACACACACGCACACGCACACACACACGCGCGC
>NW_017304217.1:754791-756902 GCF_001594115.1 Trachymyrmex septentrionalis | reverse complement strand
CACACACACACACACACACACACACACACACACACACACACACACACACATCTATAGTCGAATAAACTATTTTATACTCGTTTTATAGTTATTGGCGAAATATATAATTTTTTCAATTATGTATGTGTACAAGAATTGTACAAATAAAACTTGTATATTTACAGGGAATGGAAAGTTACTTTTTAAAAGTAACAAGTTACAATTACTCATTACCGAGTAGAAAAAGTAACGAGTTACCGTTACTAGTTACTGATTTTTAAAAGTAATTCGTTACAGTTACTTGAGAAAGTTACTTTTTCCGTTATTTTTTTTTAAATTCACCACCAATTACAGCGGAGGGGTGCTTAGAGGCTTTCTAGTCTCAGCGCTATGAATGGCCAATCGAACTGTGTCCAGTCGTGTGCAAAGTAACTGTAAAATTCGTTACCAAAAAAATTAACTACGTTACCATTACAGTTACAAAAAAAATAAATAAATAAATAACGCAGTTAGTGAAGTAACAAAAAAATAACCTGTAATTGTAACTTCATTACAAGTAACGAGTTACTTCCATTCCCTGCATATTTATAATTAGGAGAAACTAGAGATAGTAGACTAATAGGGGTAGATAGACTAACCGAATGTATAATTTTCCCAATTGTATAATTTTCTGAACAGTACATTATTCCTTTTATTTCCAAGCGAAAATGTCACTGCGATCGAACAGTTTAATCAGTCTGTGAGACAATTCGCACTACAGCTCGTGCACGATGGAAATCAACCGAGCGCCTCGTGGAATAATCAGGAAGCTGTTATATCGGTTAGTCGAAGCGGCTGAGTAATGTCTTGCTCGTTCATTCGATCGTTCATACAACCCTTTTTCACCCCGACAAGCTTTACCCATCTGGATCGGAAATTATACGAAGCACCACGAAAGACAATCGATTTTATAATTAAACAATTGTGAATATGTGAAAGGGGGACGATATAATCGCGGATAATGACACAAATGGAGATATTTTCCACTATGTTGACTGATATTTATCTTCCATTGACACGCGACGAAGCACGTAGAACGAAAATTTCAAATTTAAATGTGACACAGGAAATTTCGGTTCTACAATGGAACGTATAATTCAAGAGCAGAGGAAACCTAACTGATAATTTTTGGATTTTTGAAACTCTAGTTGTAGAATACCTATATATATGTATTGCATTACGCATAATGGGGATCGACCATCGGGAAACTGCAATTGTCACGCACCAGGAAATTATTTTATCTTTAATTTGAATATGGAATTTTTAATTCGAACTTTTTAACTGGGATTTGAATATGAAATTTTATTTTTTTGTTCTTAGAAAATGACTGTTAAACCAAAAAAACATTTTTAGACTAGTTCTTCTTCGCGAGGGAAAATCGGGAAAATCGAAACGATATTCTGCAAAAGACATGCAATTGCCTCTTTACGTATCGTGCAGGAGAAAAACTATTTGATATTTGTTACTAATATAGTTACTAAACTGTAATTATACATATTTTGACTGCGTTCTAATCACTGCCAGAATTGAAAATCTACACGTAATTATATCAAATTGGTATTATTGGCAGTGAATATCGGAACACAGTCAAAATATTGTATAACAATTATAATTATGATTACAACATGTAATTATAGTCACAAATAAAAAAATTTTATGATTTTCTGTTTCTAATATTGTAATTCAATATCAATATTTTTATCAATGTAGATTAACTTTCATCTTGGTTTAATTTACTTCGTTATGTTTTTTTCAAATTCTTGTAATTAAAAAAAAAAATAAAAAAAATAAGCTAAATCAAGATTAAAGGATTAATCTACATTCGTACAAACAGACCAGAGTATCATCAGTGTCGGAATCATGAACCTTAGAAATAAACGGTTTATATACTCGATTTTAGATTTACGAAGATGTACGTACGTTACAATATGAAGCTATTCGTAGGCAACGTAGCGCAGCGTGACATCGTACGTGTGATACGTACGTGTGTTGATTACATGTTACGATGATTCGCCGTCATTGTATCGTGAGAACGACAGCGTTGTAACAATAACTCCTTTACTCTCCACCACACTCTCCTACACACCCTTGCA
>NW_017304217.1:754150-754691 GCF_001594115.1 Trachymyrmex septentrionalis | reverse complement strand
TCGTGAGAACGACAGCGTTGTAACAATAACTCCTTTACTCTCCACCACCTACACACCCTTGCGAATATCGTAATATTCGTGAGAATTTTCCGGTCGAAACCTGCTTTTCCTCTGGAAGGGAAGGGAGGGCCGCCTTTAAGCCTTTACATCCGATTAATTTGAAATTGAAGACGATTGAATCGACCTTATAAATATCCTTTTTTGCTTCAACATCATTATCGCGATTGATAGCCCGCGATTAATTTTCCTTTCGGAGCACGTTCTAAGGACTGCGACTGATAAAACGCAATCTAATAGCTGAAATCATTTATCGCTGTTTGAAACGCTTAACAAGATATATGGGATATTTATTGCTGCAAAAAACACTCGTACAATTACTTCACTGGGTTTTTTTTTCTGTAAAGATTTTTATCGCATAATACAATAGAATACGAGAGTGAGATATAAAATGGATTAGATGATACCAGCGCGTATGACCTGGCTCTTCCCCCGATTGAAAAACGTGAAATTTCCACTTTCTCGTTCCTTCGCGCGTTGTTAA
>NW_017304217.1:750321-754050 GCF_001594115.1 Trachymyrmex septentrionalis | reverse complement strand
TATATATATATATATATATATATATATATATATATATATATACGTACGCACATACGCTATCTCATTTAATCCATATTCGGTTATTACGACACTTGCGTAAATTATGCTTGCAATCGAGCAGTCGCATAATTTTTATCGAATCCAAAAGCCGCGCCGCGCCGAGGCGAGTGATTGCGCTCGTCGTTGCGCTCGTCGTTGCGCTCGTCGTTGCGCTCGTCGTTGTATTGGTGAAAGTGGCGCGTTAAGCAGCAACCGCCAGTTGGCAGACTTTTCGAGCCTTAGAAACACATGAATGAACGCGCATACGCGCGTCACGCGACATGTACCGTTGCTCGAATCAAGACTGGGAGACTGGAGCTTGTTTCAAGGGTCCTAAGAAGATTATTAGCGAGAAATCGCTTTTTCACGAGAGATCCCGAACGGTGAACACGAACGGTTAATGACGAGAAAAGCGGGAAAACCGAATGGATGAAGCGTTCCTTGAGATTGAGCCTTCAAAACGGAAACTGCGGACCGTCAGATCGGGCTGTGATATACGAGTATGTATACATATACGTAGTAATGCTGAAATAAGGAGCGAGGGAATTTAATATTTATGAGGTCGATTCACATTTGTCGCACTTAATTCGTCGGTCATAAAAAATGAAGTAGTTGAATTAATACCAAAATTTGAATGGTTTAAGACATGTAAAATTTGTTAAGTTTTAACACAAATTTCCCAATTGTGTATATAAATTATATATTTTTTAGCTATTTTTTCAACTCTAGAAAAGAGAAAAGTTTTTTGTGACTATAATTACGTGGTACCATGTTTATAGTTATAATAATATTAGTAACAATAATTATATGTGGTTTTATCGATAAGTATATATATATAGGAGTATGTATATATAGGATGTACAAAAAGTCTCGAACCCTTAAATATCTTAAAAAATAAGCACTTCTGAAAAAAATGTTTTAAGTCGCAGGACTTAAAGAAATTAAATGGTGACATTTAAATTTTGGATGACCTTGAAAAGCCCTGTCAAAGTTAACACAAAAATCTCAAATGGAAACTCTTATTTTTTGTTACATATTCTTGCAGCTGAAGTCGCGACACTATAATAAAGTATTTTTGTAATCAATACTTAACAAATTACAAAGCTTGAAAGTGCCACTGGCATTATATCGTTACACCTATAAGGGGTATCGTAGAGGCGATAATGCCGATCGTATTTATACGTCGCGCGCGTAACTTTCAAGTGTCATAACATTAGAAAAATTCTTTGTTATAGTGTATAGTTGGCACTGAAAATGACTATAAGTATATATTTCTTGATAAAATTAAACAAATATAATTTTTTTATTACCAACGTTGTAACAGTAAATTAATTAAAGTATACCATGTAATTATAGTTACAAGTATACCAAAAACTTTTCTCTTAATGTAGAATCATATTTCTTAACTACTTTCCTAACGTAGACTAGCACGTTAGTTGCTAGTAAAAAAATATTGTGTAAATTTCACTTCGTGTTAATATGAGATTGACAATGAAAATCGATCTCATCGCTCATCGACATTTATTTTCATGGAACTTTCACTCGCCGTGAGATTCACTTTCTTCTCGTAAGGACTCGCGAGTCCAGGATGATCCATCGAGAAGCGAACTCGAGTTGCGAATAGAGTTCTTATAATAAGAGACTGAACAGTTGTTGTTGTCCATGTATGGATTCGAACTGGAAGTTTAGTCATAAGACACGAAATATTCAAATACAATTAAAACAGGTACATAAGTGAAAATATTGATTTATTTTTCTTAGGCTGCTAAGGACCTACATATATATTATTTATCCACACAGTCCATCGTATTTCGTATTTTCTTTAAAAAATTACACATTTTAAATCCTTATGTATAATATTGTAGATAAATTTCCGCAAACTTCGTGTTAACTATACATCTAGGCGTGTCAATGCAGTCGAAACTAGATTAATGTAATCTACACATAGATATGTCAAAAACTTGTATTCATTGGCATAAATGTCATTATACATTTTTTTCTGTATTTTTTTGAAAGATGTTAATCTAATACACATACTTCTCTTTCAACACCCTTCGTAAACTTTATAAACTGTATATAACTTGGCAAATTGCTTATTGTTACTCTGCTGATCACTTTTACATTATCCTAACCTGAAAAACTTCTGGTTTCAACCCAAACATAGCGGAGCCAATCAAAAGTAAAGTAAGACGCGTACGGTGTTTAGACTTTTAGTAGGGACTCTAGTTGCAGATTCATCGTTGCATTCTATATCACCGTGCAGATTTGCGCGGAACACGCGGTGTTTAGAGCGACCACATTCTCGAAGAGACACAAGGCCGTTTTTGCTCGAGGAATGTACATACATACTCGTACATATGTAATGAAACGCGCCGAGTTTTTCCAATGCTCGTTGGGACGTGCTCATGCACGCGATGATATAATTGCAACTATAATGTATCCGCAACGCCATTACCGATGGTCGCATTAGCATGCACGCGGACGGGATAGGTTTGCCTTGAGATTATCTCCGTGACGTAGTTTGCGAGATGTCAAACACGTGCGGTATTCGCGGTGCGTCGCGTGTCTGTGCGTAGCGGCCATTACAAGATGAGGATTCCGGATTTGTCGCCTCACACCTTCACACTTGTTCTATCGAAAAAGCTGGCAGGAACATGGAAATCGTTGTGAAAGCCACCAGCAGCGGAATTCTGTAACTCGTTATGCAATCGTTATGTTGTTCATAACGACAGTTGTGCAGATATTTTACATAGTAAAAAAGCTCCGCAACTGTCGTTATCAACACATAACGACTGTATAACGAATTATAGAATATAGGGGCTGGGATGTAAAATCATTCCAGATGCACTGAGAAAAAAAACAATGATTGTAATTACTGTAATTACTGTAATTTAAATATGTATAATTCATAGTCATCTTCACAGTGCCAATTACATATTTTTCGATAGGACTATAAATATAATTATTATTACTAACATTATAAGCTGTAATAACTATAAAAATGGAATTCCTAATTATAATTATTTTACCGTGCAATTATAGTCACAAGTACCAAATTACTCTCCCAATCAATATGATTATGTTCTGGTTAAAAGGAAGGAACGACGTATTCTGTATCTTATATATGTTGCTTTCTTTAAAATAGTTGGATCCTCTTCTGTTTATATACACGTACAAAATTGTGTTTACACATATATTTGCCGGAAAAACCTAAAAAGGAAAAAAAAAAACAATAAGAAGTTAAGTCACCGGAAGTTAAGAGTTACATGTATCCACTTTTGAAAGTTGATACGACAAGTTGATTGTGATAGAAGCATTTAGTGCATGCTATTGCAATTGGCTGTTCTTTATATTGTAATACCGTCTGGAAACTGCAGTTTATTTTTACAACGATTTATTATTAGAAGAGAGAAGGTAACGTTTTTTATCTCCACGGATTTTGAATTAATAATTTTTGACGAATTTAAGCAACTTTTACCGTATATTAGTATTCAAGATTTTAATGGATATTTTTATTGCGATATTTTATTGTTTATTAACATTGAGAATAATCCAAATTGAGTTTGTTTGATTTCTGTATTCGAATTATATGATTTATTAAATATTACCTGCACTCAACACCCAGCTTTGGCATAAATACTCGTAGCGAGTATTTATTTTTAAAAATTTTAACACTCTCTCTCTCTCTCT
>NW_017304217.1:747681-750279 GCF_001594115.1 Trachymyrmex septentrionalis | reverse complement strand
ATATATATATATATATAGGGTGCCTATTAATTAAGGTTGGAGCCGCATTGGGGGTGTAGAATAGTTCAAGGGAAACAAAAAAAGTCTTATACCATTTTGTAATTTTTGCAATAGTTAACAAGATATTAATTATTAAAAATGACCGAATATTAGTCTTCTATAATTTTTTTTTTCAAATACTATCAATTTTATAAAAAAACTATAAGAGATAAAAATGGTTTATTTCCTTCTCATAGAACTCTAACAATTTTTTATCAACTTTTTAGTACTGCATTTTCTTATTTTTATTATCATGAGAAAATATGATATTAAAAAATTCTGAAAAAATTCTCGGAACTTTATAAGAAGAAAATAAACAATTTTGGTCTCTTACAGTTTTTCTGTAAAGTTGATAGTATTTGAGAAAAAAATTATTAAAGACCAATATTTGGTCATTTTCAGTAATTAATATCTTGTTAACTATTGTGAAAATTGGAAAATAGTATAAAACTTTTTTGTTCCCCTTGACCCATTCTACGTCCCCAACGCGGCTCTGATCTTACCTAATAGACACCCTGTATATTTTTTTTCTCGTGTGCATTGAAATGAATTGGTAGCTTAATTCGTGCTTGTAATATCGTAATTTGTATTTGTCAAAATAGATTTATGAAATATGTCGAGAACTTTCTACCTCTCTCTCTCTCTCTCTCTCTTTCTCTCTCTCTCTCCCTCCCTCTTTCTATGGTAAATTAATAAACAGCTGTAAGCCCCTTGATCGATTCGTGAAATAAATATTACAGATAACATTCATTTTACTGGACATCTGGGACACTCGCGCGCGTAGATCGAATTGTTATCGAAGGGCAATCAGGAAACGGGAATATTTCGGATTTTGGCGCATGATTTCGCGTTCTCGTACGAGAAATCTAATTTATTTCGATGTGCAGGAAGAAACTTGTGTGATTTCTGTCTTCGCGAATATATATTGAGATCGCCGGGAGGGGAGGGAGGTGTCGAGAAAAACGACGTCTTTATTTACGTGAGTAAAAGGAGATAGTTGGCGCTTATGTTAATGAGGTCGATGCGAAGGCAAGTTTTTACGATTGCAACGTAAGGGGAGAAAGAGCCTCTGCAGCACGATTCAGGCTCGATCCCGATTCCCGCGCAGCGCAACGTAGCGGTGGTGACCCACTGACCTGGAACCCTGGCATCTCGCGCTATCGGTTGATCCAATTTTCCCACGTGTCGTTGACTCGTTCCTGCGTCAGGACGCGCCGTAGGGATGCGTTCATCCCTGGTAGTCATCGATTTCCAGGAATGGGAGCTGCGCCCCGGTGAGCCGCGCGCCGAATCGCGCGTTCTCGATTCTCCTGACTCTCTAACATCTCACGTACGTCCCTCTCCCCCTCCCCTCCCCCCTCTCTCTCACTCTTTCTCTCCCTTTTTCTTGTTTCTCTCTTTTGGCTCCGCGTCACTTGTCGTGACTTCCCCCGAGCGTGTGTACCACGTTCGTCGCGTCAAGGACTGTGAGGTCGCGGAAACTACGCGGGATCCTCCCGCTGGACCAGCAGCAGCAGCAGCACCAGCAGCACCAGCAGGACCAGCAGCACCAGCAGCACCAGCAGCACCAGCAGCACCAGCAGCACCAGCAGCACCAGCAGCACCAGCAGCACCAGCAGCACCAGCAGCACCAGCAGCACCAGCAGCACCAGCAGCACCAGCAGCACCAGCAGCACCAGCAGCACCAGCAGCACCAGCAGCACCAGCAGCACCAGCAGCACCAGCAGCACCAGCAGCACCAGCAGCACCAGCAGCACCAGCAGCACCAGCAGCACCAGCAGCACCAGCAGCACCAGCAGGACCAGCAGCACCAGCAGCACCAGCAGCACCAGCAGCACCAGCAGCACCAGCAGCACCAGCAGCACCAGCAGCACCAGCAGCACCAGCAGCACCAGCAGCACCAGCAGCACCAGCAGCACCAGCAGCACCAGCAGCACCAGCAGCACCAGCAGCACCAGCAGCACCAGCAGCACCAGCAGCACCAGCAGCACCAGCAGCACCAGCAGCACCAGCAGCACCAGCAGCACCAGCAGCACCAGCAGCACCAGCAGTACCAGCAGTACCAGCAGCACCAGCAGCACCAGCAGCACCAGCAGCAGCAGTAGCTCGCAGTCGATATCGCTGCTGCGTCGAGGAAACGCGAAACGAGAACGCGCGCGACGGACAGGGGGAGGATAAACCGAACCTCTCATAGTTGGAGAGTAATGAGAACCGTGCTCTGGATATTCGATATCCAGATCCTTTGATCAAGCCTCTCCCGCGGTTCTGCGTTACTGATCTTCGCTCAACTCGCGAACAACCGAACCCGAAGCAGAGTCATAAGTGGCTGTCGATGACTCGAATATTTATCAGACGCGAAATGAAGACGTTTACTCGTTCTATTCGTTTCATCGTGAGAGCAAGTTTGCAGTGATATAAGACAGGGAGAAAGGATATTACACAAGTGTCGGAGCGTGGTAAGATAAATACGAAGGAGAGAATAAGCATGGAAGATAATAATAGTAATGAAAAGGGTAGAATATTGCGGATATATAATAGAAGAACGCAATGGTAGAAATG
>NW_017304217.1:733648-747581 GCF_001594115.1 Trachymyrmex septentrionalis | reverse complement strand
GTTCTATTCGTTTCATCGTGAGAGCAAGTTTGCAGTGATATAAGACAGAGAGAAAGGATATTACACAAGTGTCGGAGCGTGGTAAGATAAATAGTAAGGAGAGAATAAGTATGGAAGATAATAATAGTAATGAAAAGGGTAGAATATTGCGGATATAGAAGAACGCAATGGTAGAAATGATCGCAATACGTTTATGAAATCATAGTGAATACCGAAACAAAGCTGACTCTCTCGAGTAGATTTAAGCTTTGGAAACACAGAAAAGAATCTCAGTGCAGCGGTGTAATAACATTACATTGTTGCTTTTACAGTTTTGGGGGGAAACAAAAACAATTATGAAAGTAACAACTATACAAACTTTGGTAATTATTTGCAATAGGGCCTTTTCCGAATTTTTGTTTTTTTTTCTTGTTATCTTGATAAAAATCTTTATTGCGACTCAAACAGTGATAATCAACCAGAGAGGTAAAAAAAAAAAATGTGTAACCTATTTATTTATTATCAGTATAACTCTTCTAACTTTTAAAAGAGTCAATTTCACTCCTAAATATGACTATAATACTTGTAATAATTTATTATGCCTACTTCACTGTGTCATTGTGATTGAACTTATTATCGTGATATTAAAATCTTTACTAAATGGATGAATTTACTATGTACTAAAAATAATCGAGACTGAAAAGATTAGACAGACCCTAACGTAAGGTACTGAATTATCACACAAATTCTTCGCTTTAAAACACAAATTGTCTGCTTTAAAATACAAAAATTATATAAGAAAATAGTTTGTGTTTTTGGAGAAGATAGAATTCCCAGAATTTTATTGTTTATCGTTTCAATTTCCGACATTGTTGAAATAACGTGCGCGACAATTAAGTGTGATACCTTTATTGCCTACAATTACGATTCTCACAAGGTACGAAGAGAGCCGTGGGATATCGAGGAGCACTTTGATCTGCAACGAAGTCACATTCGTTATTGTAAAACAGTCAAGGACGTTTCCAGATTGTCGGAATCGTTTTAATTTACGCGTCAATGTCGACGAAGAAAATAACATCCTTGAGAGCGATTGGCAACAAGCTCTCTGCTCTAATTCGGACAATTCTCTTCGCTTTGTTTTCCGCCCACGCCACACGACGACACGTTTACGTTTGCACGCTCGCCTACATTAATTAACCAGGCGTTGGCTATTTATCTGTCACAGAATCACCTTCCTATCGAAGTACACTTCGAGTGCAAGCGCGACAATGTATTCATAAATTTAACGCGCTTTTTTCATACTTTAGTCGCGCTTTAATAGCGCGAGCTGCAGTTGCAATTCGCAAATTCTTGATTTTTTTTTATTTTTCTTTCCCTTCTTCATTATACTTCAAAAATATGATATCAATATAAAAATGTTTTATCAGTTACCATGAATTTTTAATTAAACTGTGTGTTTATAAGGCGTTTGGAATCTTGGCAGGCCACTTATTTCATACATGTTCCTGAATCCTCAATTTCAAGTTTATTTTTCTCTACTTGAAAATGTTGAGAGAAATCATTATTTAGCGGATTTGTGTGTTACATGAAAAATATCTTTATATAATTTATAATTATATAATGAAGTTATTTAAGATATTGAAGATATTTTTTCTATTTATAATTTATAATTATTTGTCGAAATAAAAGAAAATTACTTCAACTTAAAAAAAAAAGAATAGAAAATTTACACGTTTGACGTTTTGACTTCTTTCAAATTTAGCTCCTAAAAAATCTGAAATCCTGCATGTATAATCAATGAACATGATGATTTGTTACAGGTGCAGTTGAAAAATAATTACCGAAAATGAGTTGCATGTCGCAGTGTGCCAAGTACTTTCTCTGCTTCTTCAACTTTATTTTCTTTGTAAGTATACACAAGTTTTCTTATGTTTGCGAACGTAATCGTAATTCAGAAATATTGCAATTAGCAATAATTTAGCGCAATTATTTCCTCGCAAATCTTTACTTTGAAGTTATCGAAACATTTCTCACTCATTTTCTATGCGTTTAATTCAGCCAATTATACGCGTAGTATCAAAGATTCAAGAAGGATTAATCACCGTCACAGGTACGCAAACTTTCTCGACGAGGTGTACAGTGGAATTACACGAAATCTTCTCTCATAAAATAATCTCTCGATTCATACCGTTAGAACTTCTGGTTTTTCAAATGTATTACTATATCACAGGAATGAACGCTAGAATAAGATCATTTTGCAAGGCACCGTTGTGCTCGATAATACATATTGGCAAAATGTGTCGAAAGCTCCTTTTAGTTATCTTTCATCAGCGAGTGCAGATATAATGTAATGCTCAATCCGCATGATGTTTATTTCTTAAAGCGTTTTGTGACAGTCGATATCAAGATGTTTACGTAGCGTGTAATCCTTGAATCAGAAAGAGAACTACTCGGTACATTTCATGAATCCAATCTATCGAACACGAGTGACGGGTACGTGAGAGAGAATTGACCTATTTTAGTTTATACTTATAGAAAATTCACGTTGCTTCTCGGACGTCACAATCCAAAGTGTGTGTACGATTTTGCTCAAGTATATAAAAATTTAAGTAGACACACACACACACACACAGAGCTGAAAATAATTGTGTCAAGCCATTAAAATGAAATTATTTATAGAAAAATTCAAATATGATAAACAATGTTGTAAAAAGTTTTGATATTTTAGCAACCAGCTTGAACGTGTTCTATTACGCATCAAGGATTTCTTTGATGGGAAAGAAGGTTATCAGTCCTGTTATCACATAAACAGTAATTTTTTGCGTTAATAAATTATTTTTTTTATTTTAAAGCTTAGGAATGTCTCTCTCGTTCCTGATTTTGAATAGGAAACACATAACTTTTCATCATAAATTTCGGAAAGGAGAAGAGGAGTTGAACCTCTCAATTCCTCCCTGGATACGCCTTGGATGCGTCGTACATAATTATTTTAATGATCCAACAAAATTATTTTCAAATCTGTATCTAACTGCTAACTAATTTTTTCAATATTTTAAATTTTAAATTAGAAGGCTGATCGAGCACAAAACTTGCGAGAAAGGCGACGTATACGAAGTGAAATTTTTTTTACTAAAATCGCAGGCAGGAATCGCCTGCCTGCCTCGAAGCACGAGCGTTAAGGCCTCTCTGTCTTCTTTGGTAGAAACGGTAGCCTTGAGGTTCTGCCACGAAGCAGAACGGAAACCTATACATTAAAGCCTCGTGTTTTTACAGATCGCCGGAGGAGCAGCATTGACTGTCGGTATCTGGCTTTTCGCTGACAGAACCTCCTTCACCAATCTCATCGCGAAACTCGATCAATCCGACTTGCTGGTAAGATGAAAACAGATTAATTATCGCAGACTTAGATCCTCATTATACCGACATTGCTGAATAAGGATTGGAAGGGAAGGGATGGGAAGGGAAGGGAAGGGAAGGGGATCCAGGTTGCACGCACTTGTCCCCAGACATTTCTTCTAACTTCTTTTTCGAGGAAGTCATTAATTGACATTACGCGCGGCCACTTGCTCGCGTGATCGTGGCGTACAAGTGGCGAATTGGCCGAATACCAAATATCCAAAGAAACGAGCACTTTGTGCTCGAACGCTGACGTGAACAGAGAACGGCGTATCCATACCTCGCACGACGACGTGCAGCGAAGTTTGATAAATTTAACTTTCAAATCGATCTTAATTCCTATCTTTTGCGAGTTCGAACAAAAGCAGGATAAATACTTTCGATACTTTAAACGAGCTGGACAATTCCTGGCGAAAATACCGGTTTGCAAACGAGTTCCGCTGTATTAAAATCCTGCTGCAGCCCACGAGCGTTTCCTGCTGCTTTGTTAAATGCGCGACGATTCTCGTTACCGAATTCTGACAAATTTTAAACTGGAGGAGGACTATTTATTATTTAACTCGACATCTATCTCTTGAACGTCGCGTCGTATTGACAGTTTTATGATGAAATACATTGTCTTCGCGTGAAAACGATTGACTTTTATTGGGTCTCTCAGGATCTCAGCTTGATGCCATATTGAATTTCATTTAAGATTGTCATATCAACATTTTCAAAACTAGAACTTATAAGCCAATAATCCCAGACATTTCGCTTGTAAGCCCGGATGCATATGCGTGTAGATTAAAATAGGTCAGAACAGTCAATAATTAATTTAATTATTTCTTAACTAATTAAGTAATTATTTATTAGCACGTACAATTAGACCAAAAAACAATTTGGCCTGGAAAATAAATAAATGTTTTTATAAAATGTTTTTATTTAATTTTTACCCTACTAAGGGGAGTCACTAGTTACCGAGGGATTCCTGTTCGTGCAAGTTTCTTTGCGTCTTTCGGTAATTATCAATTATACTACATTTTATTATTTTCCAAAATGAAGTGCCAATTTATTCTAAAAAGTTGAAAGTATTTTGGAGAAATTTTTAGAGATTTTTTTTAAATCATTCTGAATAGGTGAAAAAAAAACTGACAGATTCTAATTTTCCCGTTAATATGAATGAGGCACCAAATTGTACCTAGTAGGGTAAGGGTTAAAATAAAAAGTTTTAGTATAGGTTTGTTTAGTATAGGTTATTGTTGATTTATAATTGTTTCTACGTATTTTTTTTAATATATATTTTTAAAATATTAATAAAATAATTAAATACATAAACATAAAATGTATTAAAGAATTCACATCAATGAAAAATATTTTACATTACATTTTTACTTTGCAATTGTATATCATAAATCAGTAAAAAAAATTGCGTATTAATAATAATTGAAATCACATGACTATTGTAGATTTTGGAATAATAATATTCCCGAGCAGGATAATGCATAATTTTATGTTTATAATTATCTTGGACGCCCTAAAAAAAGAGGACGGTATCCGAAAGGAAGCAGGGCAAATGGCAACTCAAATACCATTTGAAATAATTTTTTATAACGTTTCACAATTGAAATGTTTTTAAATTTATGTGACATTGTTTTCTATGTTAAAGCATAATTAATTGCATTTTTGATCAATTCTATCTGCATAGGTTACCGATTTTATTACTGTTTCTCGAAATTTATTGTCGAAAGAATTTTATGGCAGAGACGTCCTATCTCTCCTCCTCGTCAGAAATACATTAGAAGAAAAATGACTTGCACGTATCCTTACAGAGTCGGCTATTCATACTGCGATATTTCTCTTGCGTAAGCGTGCTAATTACGTCGTAAGTCATTTGTTACGCAATTAGCGGTAGGTGTAACGAGGAAGTTCGACTTCCAACAAATTGGATTTATTATCGATTCTCTTGCGATTATCATATTCATCATATCACTAGAAAAGCTCTTGTTCTTGTACGTTTATCTTGTAGGTAAAACGTATAAAAAATGCGTCCTTCTCTTACGTATGTGACGCATACGTCAGAAGTATGACTCCTTATGCTTCGTTCTGTCGATGAATCTTTTTATTAACATTGAAAAATTATCTAATGCAGTTAGCCTCGCATTGCACGAGCACGTGCGAAATGCAGATTTGTAACGAGAAACGCATGGTTATACCATACTATTGTTTCTAACACATGAATAGTGTCACTATCGCACGTACGTGATTTTTCTATTATATGTTAGCGCGTCGTCAAATCGATAATGTAAACGCGCATATTCTTCCTTCGGATTTTCATTTTAACACTAACATTCGCGTAAGAGTGTTTCTGCGAAACACTCTTAAAAATCAAATGAAGCACATTCTTTTGTAATTTCTTTTATTTTAGCAATTGTAACTACAATAATTTGATCTTTTTAACTATAAAATAATAAAAATATTTGTTTCAAATTAATGCTTTGAAAATTTACAATTTTTTCTCATTGAAAATCCTCTTTTAACTTTTATTACAGTTTTACGTATTTAGGCATTCTCTTATTTAATTTTTCAAACGTATTTAATAATATTTTTCACGGAAATTTTTTGATGAAAAAAGTAAGTTTGGTGAAAAGTAAATTTTCTAGGTAACATACCGTGAAAGATGTTTTTATTATTTTATAGTTAAAAAAAACAATAAAATTATGGCTAAAATAAAAAAATTACGCAAAAATGTTTTGTTTTTAAGGCTGTCCGAGAACTTATAAACGTAGTAATGTATAAATTCGTAGAAATTTACCGAATAAACGTTTGATCCTCCAAAAGCTTCGACAAAGCTTTGAAATCTAATAAGTGAAATGCAGGAACTAGATCAGCTTAAAGATAAACGACTATTTCTTTTGGAATGATGCCAAACGTACGATAGAAGATTTAACGGAGATAGCCTGCGAAGGATATGACATGTTTTAGATAATTTTGTTTGATTTAATTACTAATGTATATTTTTTAGTTTTATATATAGATTTTATAATTTTAATTAAATAATTTAGTGTAAATGATTTACTTAAATTCTAAACATATACTCGCGTTAAAATTTTTAAACCACTGTGTTTTACCACTTTGAAGAATTAATTGTAAGCTTTTTTCAAGTAAGTGACACTTTGTTTGTACAGGTATTATTTTCAAAGAATTCACGAGAAATTACTTTCAGCACGTGTACTGACATACATACACTATAGGCCTTCTTTAACTACGAACCGCTTAATGATACCGGATAATCTACGGTTTAACGAGGTGCTTGACTCTATAAACTACAGGAGAGAGAAGGGGCACAAAAAGAGTGACTTACCTTAAAGGCCGCAGTTAATGAGAACAATAGAGAATGGAAGTTGCTGCTTCCTTCGAATAATTGCTACTGCAAAGCTATTTCCTTCCTCCACGCCTTCGGTTGCCTTTTATCAACGACATCACGACACGTGTTTACATACATACATACGAAGGATGATTTTGCTGAAATATTAAAAATTTAGTTAGATACAGATCTGAAAATAGTTTTGTTAGATTATCAAAATAATTATGTAAGACAATTAAACTAATTGCTGGACTGTTGAGACTTTTTGCAACATTGCTCATTACGCTTGAGATTCCTACGTATAATTATTTTGATGGTCCAGTAAAATTAATTTCAGATCTGTATTTAGCGTATTTACAGATGTTTCAACAAAATCTTCTTTTCGTACACATTGATTATACATATTATATATTAATGTATACAGTAGCTTCCAAAAATTTTCGGCACTTTTAAGTGAGTAATTTTCTTGAGTTGCTTAGATAAAGAATCTTTGCAAATAAATATCTAGTATGATACTTGATTGAAACTGAAAAACAGTTTGAATAAAAATTATTGTAAATTATAATTATATATTGGTCGGAAATTTTTAGCAGTCACTGTATACATACAAGTCAATTATATATTAATATATTAATATGTATACAAGTTATTTTATGTAGGTATACAGATGCGAATGTAGGTACTTTTTCCTCGAAGAAAAAGCGAGAATCGACGGACCGATGTGTGATACGCGACGTGGGTACAGTAACGTTACAGGCAGGAGAACGAGAAACGTAATTATCGGCACTTGGTCGCTGATGAGATGATTGGTTGTCACATTAGCGGAACGCGTGGGAGGATCGGGGTGCTCCATCATGGATTCGTGGTTCGCTCGTATATTATAGGTACATGCAAGGGGCCGAAGCTCCTCGAATGATTTTACGCGGCGAAATTTCTAATTTCGCGATGCAGCCCCGCTTTGATTCTCTCGTTCGCTGAACATTGCGAAATCTTACCTGAAATCTTTTTTTTTTTTATTTATATCACCCGTTTGTGTGTTCCCCGGTGGCGGAGCTAGACAGCGGAACGCTGTAGAAAAGTAAAAGTGCCGCTTTCGTTTGACGAGTTTCGTGCAGCGAAAGGGTAACGCGTACGTTTTCCTGCGATCAACATTATAATTAGAACAGTCATTCACCTTATAAAAATTTGAGGTGTCGTAAGATTAGATATCCGTTATAAAATGAAATATCTCGAAAATGAACATTGAGATGATTACGAAAATTAATCCTTAATATACAAAGTAATATGAATTACGATGATTCATTTAGTTGCTACTATAAATATCGTTACGTTAATAATAATGTCGCGTCGTATATTGAACAAACTCGTTTCTAGTTTCTCGAAGCGATTTGCAAATGATGATAAAGACATATCTAGAATCGTACTCGTATATAATAGGATGATAAAATAAAATCGTAGTATTTGATTCGTTTTAGATATATGAACAAATTTACTGTTACCAAGCTCGACTGTTGCATTATTAGCAAAGGCTCAGTGACGCTTAGAAAGTCTCTTCTAATCATTCTAATCATTCGAACGGATATAACTTGTGTCCATTATACATCGCTAGCTAGCATCTCTTAGAAACTTCTCGCGAATATGATTCAATTTGCAAAATTATGTGGGTCAGTTGTTTGAGATATTAAGCGTAAAATACCTGACCGTTTCTATCATTGAAGAGAATTTTTTACACAGCCTGGACTTAATCTCAGAGTCGTTTGTTTTATCGACAATAGGACTTTACACACATACGATTTACGTGTCATTGACATCACTACGTACTGTTACATTGATATCGCACGTACACATGTATGCATATACCTTCGTAAGGCAATTTCGTATCGAATCAGGTGTCTAACAATAAAAACCTGACATTGTTTGTTCGCATAAACTACTAATCTATGAACTACAATTTCGTAAGTAGAGATTTTAGAGCTTTTATATCAATCAAATGTTGTCACGACATTAATAGCTCTAGATGCCATATATTTATATTGGACTAAGAAATGATACGGAAGATTTCAATTTTTAAAACTTTCCATTTTTCTCAATATAATTTCTACCCCATAAACACGTATTATTTATGCGTAATTATTATTAATGCGTAATATACTTTAATTCTGGGAAAGGATTTTTAAATTTGTAAAAAGAAAAAAAAGAAGTTGCGACACAAAAATTATTGTGTTTAGTCGGTAAAACAGATGACTTATTTAGGACGCCTCAAAGTTCTCACAAAGGATGATTGAAAAATTTTTGCAGAAATTTTGCTTGATTGAGAGTTCCGCAGAAAAAAAAGACACAGTAGTAGCAATTATATAATGATAACAATTGTACAAATTTTATATTATGTAGAATTAATGCTCATAATTGAATGAATCATATTAATATATAGTTTTTGCAATTATAAACTAATTTATAGCTACATTTCTAAGTTTATTCAACCGAGTACATTAACTCTACATATAAAGCTTGTATAGTTATTTATACTGGATGTCCGAGTTTTGTTCAAGCGCTCGTGTGTATATAGAATGAAAACTCATAAAACTGAGTCGAAAAATCTTCTACCATTTTACAATTTTTGCAATAGTTAATCAGATATTAATTATAAAAAATTGCCTTTTTGACTCAGTTTAGTCCGCTCTATCTACACACGAGCGCTTTGTCAAAACTTATCGGACAACTTGTATAATTGCTGTCGTTACGTTTCTAAATGTACATAGAGGATTGTAAGTGGATTGTAAATGGAAATGAACGTACAAACGAAAGTTGGCGACAGACAAAGTCAATTAAATACCCCTTGGGATACCCTTCTCACGTATCGTTAAAGATATTGTATCGTTTACATTTCCTCGATAATATTGTAATTCCATCAGCCAGAGAGTATTCCGACTCTTCAGCTTATTTCGTTAATTGTCTTCCTGTTTAAGCGATTGATGGAGATAAGTAGTGGTAATTCTCATCCTTGGACGATAATCAGCGTGAACAGTCATATCGAATATTAGTCAGAAGTGTTGGCGACATACGTTGATGACGTACGGAACACGAACGGAGAGAAAGAGGAGAGTGAGAGGTTGAAATTAGAAAGGAAAATTTTTCTTGTAAAAGAGAGAAAATTCAGAGGACCTGGCTTTCGCTTAGATATCCGTCCTCCTTTTTCCATCGGGCACGTTCGATGTATCCACGAGCACGAGGGCGAACAGGTATTTAGGACGTACGCCGTTAGCTCCAGAAAATGCATTAACTCGTTGACGCACGCGCAACATACGTTCGTGTACTGTAAATGCGTTAAATTGGGTCATTTCAGAGCAACAGCTCGTGCTCGATGATGTGCCACGATTCTTCGTATGCGTGTGTGCGTGCCTGATAGGTCCTGTATTCTTTATTAGGGCCTCGTGTTATTTTAGCGTTAATCCTTGAATTACCGACGATTTATCCTCTTGAAGAGCATGATAAGAGCTCTGTAGATTTCTACGTTCATTGACAGCTATTTAAAGCGATTGTAAAAAGATTAAAAAGAAGGATTAAAAAAAATTTTTTTACAGTTTTTTAAGTGTCAGCAATTTAAATCTTCTAAAAAATTTTTAATCGATTGGTCGAAGATATTTCAAGAAAGATCGTTTATGGCAGTATTTTCCACATTCAGTACACACACACACACACACACACACACACACACACACACACACACACACACACACATATTTCTAATAAATCTTAAAATTTCACCAAAGTAGAGCTTAAAATTAATTTAAATCTAGAAGAAATGATTTTATTGGTTTTTTTGCAGCTTGTTATAATCTCTAGAAAGACCTTTTTATCTCATCGTTCGCAACTCCAGAGCCACATTAAGTGCGTCAAGGCGCATTAAATTAATATACAATTCAACATTACTGATGCTAATAAGTGTCTCGTAGACTAGTAAAACAGTAAATTAATGTACTCACTAGATCTGCGAGATGAATGACTCATAGTATTAAGCTGATTATACAAGGTGGCCATTGGGAAATTGCTGAAACTGAATGGCTGCTGTTATTTTGTAACGACTGGGGACAAAATAAGATGAGAGTTAAACACTACTCTTTAAAAGAATTATTGTCAATCCTTTTTTATATTTATTTTTTTAAACTTATATATATTTCTTTTTTACTAATAAGTGCTTATGTGCTAATAAAAACGGATTTCTTCTGTACAGTGTTAAATTCATCGCCCTGACAATGAGAAAAATGTTTTGGTTATATCAACAAGAAGTACAATACAAACAAAATGCATTGTGATTATCTACTAATCAGAATTATCTGATTATCATAATTAAATTTCTGGTTCTATCTTGAGTAGAATATTTGATAGATTTAACTATAAATATCCGATTTGTATTTTTCTTAAAACTATTGAATTTCTAATTTATGTAACCAGATTTTGTTTCCCATGCTTATATCGTCACAAAATACACAGCTACTTAGTTTCAGTAACTTTCCGATGGTCATCTCGTAGATATAAAATCGAGTAGCCACGTCAGTCGCTTATCATTTGCTGTCGCCGCTCGAATAGTTTTGATCAATCTGGCGGAACAAGCCGGTGAAACCGAACACGAGACAGCCTTCTTATTAGTCCTTTCACCTGGTGACCTGATTTTTCGTGGCACACGCTCCATCGTCAAGTGGTAATACAATAAGACGTGCAACGTTGGCACGCCTATATCAAGGTGGTACCTAGTACTAAAAATATCTGATATCCGTTCAACAGGTGTTCGAGATAAGAGTGTCAACGTGCTCACGAAGTAATCCGCGACGGATACTCGCAATGGAATGACTTTAGAGCCAAGCCGCTGCATTCTCGCGAACGTTAAACGATGGGTCACGCAATGGCGTTGATCGTCTTATCCGAATCACGAAAGCACTTGTAAATTATTCTCAAGTATATTTCCGGTGCTGTTCTCAATGAAACAGCAGCATTAATTCTTTATTTGATTTGATCAAATAGTTGTACTGAGAGTCGCATTGGCATTGTCAATTTTTTTGATTGACTTGTTAATAGGTAAATTCAATTTGAGATTAATTAATGCAATACTGAAGCATGAATGTATATGCGATAGATTATCTTAGGCTCGTATCGGCCTTGAATTGAAATTATAGTTATGCATTCTCGGAAAAAAATCGCTAATTATAATTACCTTATTTTGAGCCAACACAGAATATAACTGTGTACAAATTTGAACGTATACAAGTGATACATGTATACGTTTCGACCACTAGTTTGGGTCTTCTTCAGAATCATATAATAATTAAACGGATTGTTAAAAACGCAAAATTAATGATAATAAAATAACGAACGTTGGATTGAATGGTAGTAATGTTATATGCGCATATCTTTCATATATTTGTCATATATTTACATTATTGCATTAAATTACCGAATTTACTAAACATTGAATATTGTATTATTGCTTATAATTAGAGAGAAATTATTTGTCAAAACTTACATGAAAATATTATATATTGGAGAACATATATTGGAGACGTTGACCTAAATATTTTCAGATGTGTATCTATCTAAATTTCTATAGATACATCAACGAAACCGTTGTGTAATATCCAAAAATTCTTGCAACTGACCTCTCTTTTTTTCTCGATCTGTCAGCCCTTCAAGTTATCAATCGACTAATACTTTGTTAAAGTCCTTAGAAATCTAGTTTCTTCCGTGGATAGATCTTCACACGCGATGGATATATAGATTAGTACGAGTCTCTGTTACTTTATGTTATCACGAGATCACGAGACATTGGACTATTAGATTGGATTATACCTCGTATATCAAGTTTGCACACGCATACTTCATTTATGGTGTATGACTCCAAGATTTGCACAAAAACCGTATCCCGAGCTAATTACAATTAGTCTTTACGCTCTCAAACCGGCGTGGGCGGCACGCGTCGATTCGGAAAAGCAATGAGCGGAAATATACGAGTATATTGAAGAAAAAGATTTGTTTTTCTCTCATTTCTTCTTCTATAATTTTCTGTTTCAATGAATATGTAAAATCGTGGAGAGTCCGCGACGGTGGCATCGGCAGATGTACGCCTCGTTTCTCGCGACGCTCCACACAAAGGAGTGTCTATGTCTCTACTCTAGTTAATCCGCCTCGTGAAACTCGATATCTATCACGCATGACAACAACTTGTGTGTAGGGAGCTTATAAGTATTCCAAGTGCCGTTCGCGAGCTATTATGTCATCCTCTTATATCAAGCACGTTCCTGTACAATACTCGCGATTGGATGGACTTGGTGCGACGAGCTCGATCTAATAATTGTTCATAGCTTATGTGCCTTTAGTTTGCATGTTATATTAAGGGCCCCGTTCTTTCAAGTCCTTAACAAATTTTAATTATTATCGAACGATTATTCGTTGTGAACAATTTTTTCCTTTTCTACAAATACTGCTCATTAACCACACAAAATGGTAACAAAATTGTCGTAAACTTAACAATATCTCTCTAGCTGCTGTTGGATTTATGACAGTTTTGTCGCTATTTTATTATGAAATAAGAAACATTCTTTACTACCGACAATCGTTTAATGACATTATTAAGAATCATGGAATAGAGCCCTATAAGGTAATTAATTTCTATATATTCAATGTAGATTAACTAATCTCGATTTAATTTAGGTACCTTTTTATCTTTCTCTAGTTTTCAGAATTTTTTTTCTTTTCTAAGAATTAGAAAATGATAACAGCCAGATTAGCCAGATAATAAATAAACATTTTAAATAATGCAACTAACAATATAATGCCATCATATGATAAATGCCGTCGAAGTGCAATTAAACTAAGGAAACGTAAAATTAATTGCATTAATTTAGGATCGAGTCACATAAATTGCTCAAAGTCGCATAATTTCGTTCGTAAAACACGAGATGATCTCAAGTGGAGCTCGGGAATCCCGCAGTTTGTAACAGATGATCGTAAACTTCCTACTAAACATAAAAGCTTATGAATTAGTATTATTATAAACGGGCAACCTTCGTGATTTTTATTTTTCTACGATTTCTTTAAACAGGTTAAACAGGATTTTCGTTCGACTTGTATTCGTATTTTACATTTGTTACGTAGCAAGTATATAGCTCCTTGTTATTTTTGAAATTATATAAACATATTAAACATATTAAAATATTACAATAA
>NW_017304217.1:728742-733548 GCF_001594115.1 Trachymyrmex septentrionalis | reverse complement strand
ATTAATATTTTAATATTTTATTGTAGTTTTATTGAATGAGAGAGATTTACATTAAAAAATTCTTCGAAATACAATTTTGTCCCACGACTGCCATATTTTCAGAGTAAATTTTAAGAAAAAATTCCGTGTATTATTATAATTAATAATGTCTAATTATTTTTAATAAATTATTATTGATGTATTTTATTAACATGTATATGTTAGTTTATAATAAATATAATTTTATTATAATACAAATAAATTTGCGTAACATAATGAACCCGCAAGTTCTAGACAGGAAAAAGATTCAACTGATTCAAGGATGCTCGTAATATCGCGCAACCTTGTATTCCACGGTCGGTGATGAATATTCATTGCAGGACGATTTGTATTCTCATCGCACCTTGCTGTTTTTGCAGACCAAAACGGATGCCGATGTCATCAAGATGATGGCCTACATTCTTATCATCGCTGGTGCTCTCACGTTCATTATCAGTTTTCTTGGGTATTGCGGCGCTATGTTCGAGTCCAGGTGTCTCCTCTGTGTCGTAAGTCCGTTCTGATAAAACACAATTTGCTCGCAATTCCATCTCGCCTATACGTATACATGGCACTTGCAAGCAGTCTAATGTAAAATCACTGAGATTCACGAAACACATAAAGATTACAAATTTTCTCACGTGTTTCTTATGTGTTTAGAAATAGAAATATTATACGTTTTTAATTCACATGCAAATAACTTTGAGTCAATAATGAACGATAAATACGACTTTTAATAAGAAATTTTAAAACGACATTACATCTCTTTCAATGTGTACTTTAATACAAAACTAGCAGTGCTAGCAGCACTGCTGATTGTAGTAGATATCCAGTAATTGATCAATTTAAGACAGTGCAAACGATATAAAATTCATTATGTCGCTGTTTAATTATTATATAATAATATAACATGATATTTTCTCTTTGATTTTCTTTTCCTCTTATTTATGATGTACATAATAGAATACAAAATACTTAATGTTCGTTATTGCTAGTATAATTGAGAGAAGAAATTATTTACAAAATTATCGAAAACATAAAATAAATTTTTTTTGAAAATAGTAAGGCAATCTGTCGTGTGTTTTCGATTTATTTCCTTATATATAAAATCACCGTCTTGTTAATAAAATCGGGCGCGTATTGGGACGAAATTACACAAAAAGGAGAAAACATTTTCTGTGATTACAGTACGGCATTTTAATCTTGGTGGTTTTGATCCTGGAGTGTGTGGTAGTCGGCCTCGCTTTTGGACTTAAAGGAGACGTGCGTATTTATAATTATCATATATTTCGCGCGTATTCTAATTTCTACTAATAAACCAACATCGAGCAAATAATCAGCTACATATATTAATATATATATTTTTTAATAAAATTCACTTTAGTATGAAATTATGCAGGTCGAAAAAGGTACGCAGGACTTCTTGAAGGATACCATCGCTAAGTATTATGCGACCGCCAGCGATAAAATTGATACGGTGACAGTCGCGTGGGATGGTATCATGAGTAAGGTAAAGTTACTAATTATAACGTTAATGTAATTTCGACAAGCTGACACGCGAATTGATCGTACATTGATTCTTCTGGATTTTATGTATTTTGCATGTATAAACGCAATTAATTTGCCAAGTGATTCATTAACTGCACAGAGCGTAGCATGGGCGGTTTGATATAAGTGAAAGCTGAATATCTCAGAACGAGCTATCGGCACTCATACCACTTTGTAGTGAAATTGCATATCACAAATGCTCATCAGAATTTTGTTTTAAGCGTCTTGATGAATTACGGAGAAAATAGATAGAAAAGCAGATAAGTTATAGAGAAATGTCACAATTTTCTTTTTTAAACTAGAGCCAAGAGAAATATCATATAATTATATTACATATTATAAATACGCTTAATTAAATTGCTAATTTAAATTATTTAAAAAGATAATTTAACTGACGTTTGTGTATAAATATACGCATAATATCTTTTCTGCATCCGTTTTTCTTATGGGTCTACGAGGACTCAGTAAATGGAAAAAAAAAAATTGTATCGATCAAAGACGGGAAAGGCAAAATTGTCCAATATTGATGGAAATATTTGCAGCTCCATTGTTGCGGCGTGGAAAATTATCGAGACTTTAGCGAAAATAAGAATTGGACTACAATGGTCGGAAAAATGGTCCCTGATGCCTGCTGTATAAAAGAAAATGACGTTCTGAAGGATTCCACATGTCCAATAAATCCCACCTCGTTTAATACGTACCAAACGGTAAGTTGGGTCTTATTTACATTACTTTAACGGCTCTTTTTTATATTATTCTTTTATATATTATAGTATATCTAGTTGAATCAACTAGCATTCTAGGCGTAATTATTTTTGTACAAACATATGTCGTATATACGTAGCTGTTCACGTATAACACACTTTCCCCTTGGCAATTTTCTGAGCGTGACTCGACATTGGCATTGCGTGCGTCTATTATAGTTCATCCCGTCAGGGTTGAGCAGAATTGTTAAAAAAAAAAATTAAACATTCCTTTTTTCGTATAAAACATATTTTTAATGTTCTACGTATGTCTTAAACAGAAAGAATCATATTCAAGACAAAAAAAATATTTTTTAAAACGTATATTTGTTTATATTCTACATATTAGATATGATTTCTTTAGATTTAATTTTATTTCCATATGTAAATTTTCAATAATTAGTAATGTTGGTAGTAGGAAAGGCTCCTATTACGAGATATCGAGTTAATTTTGGGTAAATGTTAGAAGTCTGTGAGCAAAATTTAAAAAAATAATATGTCATTTTGAAGGGAATTTAATAAGCTTTAAGATAATATTATACAAAATTTATTTGAAATAATTCAAATTCCATTTTTTTTTTAATTAAAGAAATGTAAAAAGTGAGCAAATTGCAAAGTCAAAAAATTGTCAAAAATTTTTTGTAATTACAACATTATGTTGTCTCTGAGGATGGCTCAAAAGTAACTGAATCATGTAAGCGGATTAATTATTATTATTAAAGTTTTGTTAACCGTATTGATTTGCACAAGAATTACCGTGCTTGACTCCTATTGTTCTGTTATATCCAATCATTTTGTGCTTCTAATATGAGATGCGAGAAATCGATAGTAAAACGCAAAATATATTAGTATTGCAACTAAAAAACTTTATTTAATTGTATCTTAAATACAAACAAACACAGTCAGAATGCGCGAAAAATGAGTATCCGATACATCATTATATCCACTATACTCGTCTTCAAATATAATATTATACTTGAAATCAAGCATCGCAGAAATAGGCACTCAACGTACATTCATTGTTCTTTTTATTATTGTACAATGACATTTATACTTTAGCAACGATTTTCATTATGACATGAGAGCGTGAGTTATTTCATATTAGAATATCCTGGGTATCTCATATTACAATTTCCACGCCTTACGGTTTTACGATCATCAAATCTAACTTCTAATTAAGCAATTCAACATATCCCGTATTTTTCTATTAATATGACCTTACTCTATCGCTACATGAAAAATTTATTGCCAAATATTTATTTATTAAATAATAAACAATGTTTAAAGGCTCATCTCAATGAAACTTG
Organism: Trachymyrmex septentrionalis; assembly: GCF_001594115.1. Classification (NCBI taxonomy): domain Eukaryota; kingdom Metazoa; phylum Arthropoda; class Insecta; order Hymenoptera; family Formicidae; genus Trachymyrmex; species Trachymyrmex septentrionalis. Next base: position 729,932 of record NW_017304217.1, on the reverse strand, counting down.
AAGACATCTAAAATCTTTTTTTTACAATGATTATAGGCATAATCTAATAATGAATTTTCTACTCAAAACAATTTTCAATCCAAGAGCAATAAATTCATGGTGGAACCAATAGATAGTGTCTATTAGTTTAGCAGAAACGCCGTTATCTCATATTAGGCGCTTATTTCATAATAGGGAGCTTTCCTCTATAAATATAATATTAGAAGTGTATTGCATTTATATTGGTTCGATATAGAGAGTGATTGTCCATAGATGTTCGAGCAAACACAATTGGTTGAAGTTTACAAGAAAGTTTAATATCTAAAATTTGCACAGCTTTGAATTAACTACAAAGCATACTATATAATTAAAATTTTTTTTATTTATGTCTTTTTGAATTATGAAGTTCAAGGTGGATTTTTTAAAATGGATACCTATAATTTTTGTATATTTATATAGGAATTATTCGCAATCAAAATCGTATTTGGTTAAAAATTATTAATGCATAATTTACAAGTTGATATTTTAAGTATCAAAATACTCAATTGTTAAATATTTTTGAATGTGGTTTGAAATTTCAAAGAGTAAACTATAAAAGTAAACAAACAACAGGTTTTTATGAAACCTTTATTAGTATATAAGAATTGTTTGAAATTTTGAATACATGTTCGATACAGCATACAGCGCGTTTTATAACGTTTCTCTATGAATCCAAAAAAGTATATTTATATTAGTATTCCTATTCATTTTTTATTCATTTATTCGGATATTGATTAATGTAATTATCGATCACACTACTTTCTGCCATTTAAATCTCATTGTCAAATTGAAACTTTGTAAAAGCGAGGCTTTTTACACTTGAAATTCGCTTTTGAAGTACAAATTCAGAGTTGCCAAACCTGGAAAACCGGGAAAAGTCAGGGGAAAATGTAAAGAAGTCTGGAAATTTGCTCACAATTTCTTTAAACTGCTCCTATTTTAGATAATTGTTATAATTTTTTAAAATTACATCTGATGTTTATAGTGAAATACGTTCAAAACTTGCACACTTTAAATGATTTTAATTAAAATAATTAAAATTTATATATATTTTTAAATAATATATGCTAGCCTTCCTACAACCTTCTTGACTTTAAATATGTTAAAATTTACATTTTTATATTGGAAAATTTTTCATTTTTATCTGAAAAATTTAGAAAAGTCAGGGAATT
>NW_017304217.1:728135-728642 GCF_001594115.1 Trachymyrmex septentrionalis | reverse complement strand
GGGGGGAGAATTAATTTTGATCGATATGTTGTATAAAAACACGACGTGATTATTTGATTACATTGCTTATAGGGTTGCTACAAGGCCATAATGACAGCCATCGAGGAGAATGCAGCGATTGTAATCGGTGTGGCCGCTACCCTGGTCTTCGTCGAGGTCCTGGTGATTATTTTGGCGTTGTACCTTGCCTGCTGCTATTGGCGCCCACAACATGGTAGGCTCGGTGTTAAAGTCATTTACTAAATCCTGGTATTAAGCGTGCATAAGTAACTTACTTATTTCCGCTGAACGATTTCCTCGGCCGTTAGGGACGTCAGCTGCTCTATTCATTTACGGTAAAATGTGACCTATTTGACACTTTGCAGTTTATCGATGCGTAGAACCTTCTGGCAAGGAGTAACCTCGAGAGCAGAATGTGCTAAGCTTTCTGCCAGCAGTTCTTTTGAACGCAGTTTCTTTTTCTTTAAGGACTTTGCGAATACCTCGATTGTGTTTATACGTGTATAT
>NW_017304217.1:724622-728035 GCF_001594115.1 Trachymyrmex septentrionalis | reverse complement strand
ATATGCATATATATATATATATATGTATATGCTTTCGTGTACTTTCCAATGCAATGGTGATGCAAGTTGAAACCGATGGCATCGTACCGCATCGTGCGCTTTGATCGCATCAGAACTATAACGTAACGAGAATCGAAGAGGATTGCGGATCAAAAAAGCTATTTAACTAATTATATACACCCGATCGACAAAGCGATCGTTGATCAAAATAACTAATCACGATCGCTCTAATAAAATATTGCTCGAATCCTTCGATCGCTCGCATGTTAACGTCGAATTTCAACGGAAATCGCGTTGAGCGAAAAACGCATAGAGGATCATTCATGATCTTTGTTAATACGAGAGTTTTGGAGTTGCATGTGCTAAATTATACCACGCGGTTAATCGCGGAAATGTGAGTCACTTGTCAAGCGCCTCTTTACCTCGGTATTTAAGTACCAATGTATCAAACGCATTCGCTTTCACCGAGATTGATTATTAACATGGAGTACATATTCGTAGAACACCGCGAGCAAATCGTTCAACGTTTTGACGCATGAAGAAATAATCCTTTTTTATTTAGCCTTTCTGCAAGTGAAGGAATTAAATGAAGGAATCAATTTGAACGTTATACGTTATACGGATAAAAATATTTCTTTTTATATTCCTTGCGCTATTGTATTAATCGCTATTGTATTAATGTAATACTTGTTTCTATCCGCTCAATACCCGCTTTTGAACGATCTATTTTTAATGATACTCGTATTTCGATATTTCGTCATTGCCTTGCAACGTCTTACTTAAAATGCTTTTAAATTTTGGCGAAATGATCAATAATGTATACATAATGTCGTGCTGAAATACTCCTCAACCGCGAACAACTTTATTGTCCAAGTTCTCGCAGAACGTGAAAAATGAGAGACAGCTAAATTTGCCATAATAACTTTAATTATTATGTATCTCGGTTACGATCACCCATCGGGCAGCTTGCTTTCCCAGAATTTTTGAACATTCGTTCAATCATATATATATATATAGTAGTTATTTTTTCAATATTTCGCATTTCGTCTTGTCAATATGAACAAAAAATTGTCGCACGAGAATTTCCGTAGTTTTTATAAACGACCGAAGTCAATCGGTGGTGAAAGTGTTGTTGAGTGCAGCACAATTTCACGTTCGGGTCCTCGACGGTGAGGTGAATGCCTCGTCGTGAATACAAAGAAATTACGGTGTTACACACGCGCGTATCCACATCTCTGAATTGATCACAATCCATTCTATTAAAGTAGAACCTTTTTCTCAATTGGAAGGCATTGACAAATGGACGTTCTTTTAGCTTGTGTAGACGTATCGTCAAGACAGGCCTGGTGAGGTGCTGAAGTAAGGATGATGATTTTGATGGGGTTTGCTTTCAAGTAAGACGGAGGTGAAACTGTCAGTTGACAGTTGATCCCTTCTTTGCTGCTGCTTTACGCTGCAGCATCTAGATCTATCATCCATTCTATTCTACAAACGTTCTTTCATGAATTCTATGAGGCATGGTAGCTTTGCTCTTCACCCTTGCATGGCCATGCTGTTGTATAATATTATTTGACGAAGGCAGAGTGTCAGATGTATAACGGAAGCAGAAAGAGAGAGGCCCGATTGCATCGTTACGTGGACAACCTGTAACAGGTGCAGATCGACTAATGTTGATTTATTTTGAACCGAAGGTTTTGTACGGGATAATACATAGCATGGATCAGACGGTATCTTGTGATAATGAAAATTATAAGTGTGCATTAATAGTATGATCATTAATCAAAAAGCTATTTTTATTATTTCAGTACCTAATAATAATAATAAAGCGTTTCTCGCCAAGCGCGACGTTCCTCTAAATCGCGACCAATTTCGAATCAACTTTTCCTTAACGGAGAACGAAAATTTATTACAATTTTCTAATTTTTAAAGTAATATCACCTTGTAACTTCAAATTAAAATTCTATTAAAATACAGTCTGTTTGAAATTAACTCAAGAATATGATTTGCTGTTTATATTTGCAAAACGCTCTCTCTTTTCATCTTTGTGATCTCGATCACATCTTTTGTAAAGGAAAGATCGACTTAGAATTGATCAAGGAAAGTACAGTTTAAAGGAAGTACGTTTGGCGAGAAACACTTTGTATTAATGATGATAAATTATTAGATGTATAGAGTGATTGAAAGATATAAAATATGGGGAAAATAAAAATATAAAGTAGCATAATACATTAGACGTTTAAATACGTGCAATTGTTGTTTCATGTTTACAATCAATCTAAATGATGTTAATTATTATAATTAGACATTTCTCAAGTTCCGCATATAAAGATGTTGTTTATCAATCGTTTACGAATTAGTTACGAAGCAATAACTATGATTGCTAATAGATGAGGCTAAAATTTATAGAAAACGTATGAGTCATTAATCAAAGCGTTCCATCCATAAATAATACGTATTTTCGTAATTTAATTAATTAATATGATGATTTAACAATAAGTATAATATAGTAATATACGGGGGCAGAGATATTTCTTTTCGGAACGATAAATTCTCGAAAATATTTGCCAAGCCAAACGAGTATGCAATTGGGCCTGTAAGTTTCATTTAAGCTTCAGCGTGATTTCATTTTATTTCACGGTGTTTATTCCGAACAGCTATCGGCACGAGTTATTAAACACACATGACAAAATTCTACTCGGAATTGTGGTACACAAGTAACATAAATATTTAACTGTTTCTTTTCTTCCTTCTCATTAGTTATAGTAGCTTAGTCAGCAAATCTGTTATCTCAATGTTGCAAACGCTATACGGTACCTAACAGATACATCACAGAGAGACCGCGCAGGATGAGATATCTCATTCACGTTTACATATGTAAAGAACACAAAAAAAATGCATTATGGTAAATGGGACAATGTACAATTTCGAGAAGAAGTCCATATATCTTCATAAGAAATCGATAATATGTATGTTAGTGTACTTTCAATGTTTAACACACACTACTGTATACGCAACGGCCAATCTGTACGTATGCGCACCTAATACACGCGGAGGGCATGCGGAGAGCCAAAATACAACAATTGTACAACAATAACGACAAAAAAATATTATTTAAGACTGAGAAAAAAAATTGAGAAACTAAATTGTACGCACACTATAATGATTTGATGCGGATCTTACGAGAAACGAAGATATCATTTCCTTAGCAGGATACGTGTATATACATATACTTACATAGAGTATATTTTTGTAGAGTTTCTGCGATATCTCTCGGCACGACATCGCACAAGTGAAACGCGAAAGAAACTTCCGATTCTTTGTTCATTTCGAGGAGCTCGAGAATAAACGAGGAATTATATTGCATTTTCGACAATAAGCACTATTCGCACGCGTGTATAGCATGCGTGTCGGAT
>NW_017304217.1:722476-724522 GCF_001594115.1 Trachymyrmex septentrionalis | reverse complement strand
CGAGGAGCTCGAGAATAAACGAGGAATTATATTGCATTTTCGACAATATCATCGCACGCGTGTATAGCGTGTCGATTACGAAATGCCAAAAAATGATGCACAAATGATCTTACGCGTTTTCTTCCGTACCTGAACTTTTCTAAATGTAACGACGATCCGTCCCGTATGGCGTGGAAGCTTTTGATTTACAATATTTACACATCAGCAATCTTACAATTTTGCAGGGTAAAAATACATAGATGTTCTAACATTGCTACATGCTGCATTCCTACAGCAACGTTGCTGCATTCCTGTGCAAATGTCGAAGCAACTTTGGGTGTTATCCATTTGGTAATACAAGTGTTATTCTGTCTTTGTTACTCTCTGAATGTTAAGAAAGATGGAATGATGTTTGTGTCACTAAACGGAAAGCATCCTTTACTGCATTCTTGCAACAACGTTGCTGCATTCTTGCGTTAACATTGCAGCAATATTGCGTGCGTGCGTGCGTGTGTGTGTGTGTGTGTGTGTGTGTGTGTGTGTGTGTGTGTGTGTGTGTGTGTGTGTGTGTGTGTGTGTGTGCATTAGCAATATTGCAATTTTTCCGTGATGTTTCCGCGAGCCTTCCATGCTGCATGGGTATGATGCGAATCTCTTGTTTGGAGGATCTACGCTGTTATTTGCAATCGTGGGCCGCATGCGGTATTGTGTGTGCAATTATCCACTCGATGAAATGTTTTTGTTCATCGTTCTTTCTCCGTGCTAGCGTGCGCGTACGTACACACGAATCGACGGTATATCTTAATGCGGACGGTAGTTTTTACGATTACGCTATTTAAATCGCTACTAATTGTTCATGCCGCACATTCTAGACATTTTCGTTTCCAGTGTTAACTTGTTGGTGCTGCTGTTGACGAGGCATTAAGAGCATGGAACTGTTGAGTAGTGCCTCCTAGCACGTTGAGCCCTTAGTGCTCCTGTGCCTTGCTTGCTTGAAACTCTAGCTGCTAGCCCAAGCCTAGGCTAGCTGAGAAGTCGGCCGACAGAAACCAATTCTTTAACGCTTGAGTTGACAAAACGTTTCGAAAAAAACGAAAAAAAAAATATATATATATATATAAGAGAAAAAGAAAAGAAAGACATACATTGGCAGTGAAAATATGACGTAAAAAATAATATGGCTAGATGTTACATGTTTCTTTTTCGAAGAGGAACTCAAGTCCGGACTCATCAATCCTACATATATATTTTGATGTGTATATAATATATATATGTAAAATTGATATATATATATATATATAAAATGATACGAAGTATCCCAAAACGTCAACTGTAAATTGCTAACGTTTCATAGTTTCGCTAAGTGTTTGTAATATATTATGGAGGTACAAGCGTTTAAAATGATTGAAAGACGGTCTACTCTTACAGAGATTTAATATTGAAAGATGGATTAATTACTTTTTGAACATCAAGTAACAGTGCTTTCAATATTTAAGATAAGTAATTAACCGTTATCTTTCAGTATTAAATTAGACTTTTGTAAGGGTGTATGAATCCTTTCCTCTTTTCTTTTCATCTTCCGGCTCTTGGTCATCCACAAGTTAACGCAGATGAACGTTAATGAATGTGACAGTAGATGTACATACGCGATGCATGATATTACAATATTTTTGTAATGAAAGTTTTAGATGCTTGTACTCACAACTTTGAATACTCACGCGATGTTTCATCTCTTAACGAATAGAATATATTTAACAAGATACTCTTGCGACAAGAATCCAATTTGTATTTTTGGCATATCTTTTTTGCTGTTTCATTGCAAAATTTTTTGTGGAAGCGCTTCTTATTATGCGTATACTTACTAAATAATTTCTGCACAAAGGTCATTGTTTCGGTAACATTCAAAAGAATATATGTCAAACATAACACTAACGAGCTGATTGCTCGAAAAAGGGTACATTTATTTCCAACAAGATTTCTCATTCGGAGAATTTCTTGACGAGAAAGATGAGGAAGGCTTTTCTTTTCACGTACATTCTCTAATAAAAATTTCATACTTATTCTTAA
>NW_017304217.1:706271-722376 GCF_001594115.1 Trachymyrmex septentrionalis | reverse complement strand
TATATATATATATATATATTTCTAGCTTTATATTTTTCTTAAATATATCTGTATATGTACCTGAGTAATTAAAAATTTGTCAGATATTTATATCAGATGTATAATTGTCTGAGAAGTATAAGAATAATGCGTCATTGATGATATATTAGAGATCGGCAGGAGCATTTTACATAACGCATATATTTTGTGAGCAAGTCACAAAGTCAGAGTGTTTATATTGAATATTAATTTTCATTTTCTTTATCGATTGCCGTGTATGAAAATGTGCTGCACATCACTGTTTCTCAATAGAGGAAGTAATAATGAATCAAACCTCCTTTTATCTCTGATACAAGTATCGAAGCTATGTCAAAAGAGTATTTTATCATGTACATTTATGAATCATATCACGCATAATTAACGACGAGTCATGATTATGCGTCGCCTGCATATAAGAACGATACAGAGATATCGCACAGATTAATTGGAGGATTGAAATTCTCATTAACTCATTTAGCTGATAGTTTAAAAACTATGATATATAGTGAAACGCTTGTTTTTATATAATGTGCAGTTTAATTTAGAAATGAAGATCACGTTTTTTGCATGCAATATTATGCACACACTATGGATATTTATATTTATTTTTAAACGTTCGCATAGTGTATCCGTCAAATGGCTTAAAAATAATGTAAAGGTTCTTTTTATTGCAATCTAATCCCTATGTGAAATGCCCAATATTGTAAATACCAATCTGGAAAAGAAATTTTTCTGTAAATTGTTTTTTACTTGAGTACAGAAAAAATAAATTGTAGAAAATATTCGATTTGTATTCATATGTATTTGACAACCGATTGTTAAACTTGTAGATCCGAAACAGGGATAAATATTGCAATATAAACAACCTGATTTTTACAACGCTGTCTAATATGTAGTATTCCATAATATTGAATGTATAAATTTCAGAAAAACTATCTAAAGTCGAGGGGGAAAGTTTAAAAAACGAAAAGCCTAAGACCCAGTTTAGAAATCTCACGTAGAATTGTGAAAGTCGAGTCAAGATTAATGTGACATTTACGTGTTTACTCTGAAATTGCGATAAAAATGATAATATAAATGCGCGTGTTGTAGTCGTATATGATAAATTTAGTTTCGCGTCAAATCAATATATATCTACGCAAGTATCTTTTTGGTACTAAAGATACAAAGTATATATAGGCTATTATGCAAAAAATTATTTTTGAAAAACTATGTGAGACATTATAATAAGATTAAACAAGAAACAAAGAAGACAAGACACAAAAACACGGCCAAGAACGCATGATATTCACTTAGTTTAAGTTCAAAGTTTAAAATATTTAGTAACGTTCAGTTTCGTTTCGGTGCAATTAAGAATTATCATGTGAAATAGGTGTATCAAAATGTATTCAAATTTTATATACAGAGACTGATACCTGACCTAAAATGTATATATATTTGAGATGCGATTATTGATATACAGTTGTATTCCAATACATTATTATTAACTATGAGTATTGTACAATTGCATATATTAAGAATATAGTACGATTGATTTTTGTTAAGAGTATTATGTTTTTTGTAAAAAAAAAAAGAGAAGCTGTATACACAGAACCAAAATAAAAATTTTATATATATATTATTCATAAATGCCAGATAAATGTGTAATGCGAATTGTTTTCTTCTGTCGATTCTTCCGTAACATATGGCTACATATCAAGAATCAGTATATCAATTCGTAAAATTAATAAATAGTTAAATTAACAGTACCCACATCTCAAAAAAGTCCCTATCTACCCACATCCGGGTATTTGTAACCCAGCGTTTTCTTTTGCTTGTATCTTAGATTGTAGTGCATCGATTTTAACTAATTTTTTTTAATCTATCATTTGAAGACTGAAAAAAAATAATTTTTTAGTTAGAAAGTCTAAAATGTCACAGCACAAAAGATATTTTGCAATAAGTGAAAAGGGATCGGAAAAAAACGTCTGAACTATGAAAATCGGGGAGAGGGGGAGGGGGGATTACGCTAACCCTTTGTGAGTACTGAGGGTTAATTTGATTAAAATGTCAACAACTTATTCATAACATAATGAAGTATATCGATTATAAAATATGCAACTAGTATATATTTATATGTATATAAAAACTGTATGTCTGATAAAACGTACTACACATACTACAGGAGATATGGCGTACCTGTAATCCAAATGTCATACCATTAAATTATTTTATTAAACCTATATTTGTAGAGTATCAATTTTTTTTAAACTGTGTGAGAAATTCTGTACTTCATGGAAATTTTCAGAGGACAATGGATATTTGAATTAAAAAATGCATTCTACTTTCACATACTATTAGTTCTTATTGTTGTCAAATATTAAATAAGAGCAAATGATGCTATAAGCGCAAAACAGAGTGCACCTATCATGTTGAACATTAAGTGAAATTGTATTTTTTTTGCAGAAGCAAAAAATTTATTAGTATCGGAGATATTTCTGTCCACATTATACAGTTATACCATGCATTCTCAAGATTTGTGCAAAAAATAGTCAAATATATATAAAGACACAGTGACAAAATGATAGTCGTATTGAATGATAATTTTTCAAGTTTGCTAATTCTATACCAGTATCAATTTTGTTAAAAATAAATATATGCAGAGCAAATGGACTTGTAATATCAAACCTAATTTTTACGAAGTAATAAATTTATTTGTACAGCTAAAGAACCGATACTCCACAAGTACAGTTTTAATGAAATAATTAAATGATATGACAATTCATGCACCTCCTGCATCAAATAAATTGTAGTACGCAGACTCGTCTTAAATCTAAAAAATTTACTTATAAACATTTTTACATTTGTCTTTTTCATATGTCTATAATGCCTTTTATTTGCAACATCATAAATTATTTTGTATTTATATTAATACTAAACTTCTCATATGTACATAGGTACATTATAAAAAGATAATAGATTCGTATTTTTGATTATGCTTATTATGGTAATTTTCAATAAAGAATATCATTTTACATGAAGAATGTAATAACTGTTGTTGACAAGTACAGTTGCAGTAATTTTTTTTAATTAAAATTAAATTACGCGTTAAATGATTCCAATATAATTCTTGTAACCTAATTCTTATACAATTTATATACATTCATTTTAGCATATTTGCTTTAATAATAGAATTTGCTGATTGTAATACTAAAGTATAAAGCGTATATCTACAATACCAAACTTAGATGCGAGATTGTCACAAGAAACATGTACATTCATAATTTCTCTTCATAATCCTATTTTTATCAGCTGTCCATTTTTCACCTTTGTTGGATTAAAAACGCAGTGAACACGACATAGTTTTCTCTCTCCTAAGATGCCCCATAAAATGTAAATCTTCTCATGTTAGAATAGCGCAGCCGGATTATTCTTTCTCCGGAATTCTTTGAGTCAAAGTTTACATTTTTAATTCATCCACGTAGGATGACTTGATAGACACAGGGGATTAGGAGAGTAAAGCAAGTCCTATTGAGGCGGGCCGCCCATCATGCCCATCGGTTGCATGCCTTGGATTCCGTATGGTCCTGGTCCCTGTGGCGGACCTTGACCAGCAGCCATGGGCGAGTGCATTTGCATCGCTGTGTTCTGAATTTGCTGTGCGGAAGCTACTTGAGTTCCTGCCGGGGACGGCACGACCTATTATAAACAGATGTAATTTGATATTCTATTAAATTTTTATAAAAATGTTTTGTTGGCGACATTCGTTGGTATCTTAAATTATTAAATTTAAATTTAACTATATCATTCATATATGATTTATATTGGGAGCTATATTTTCCATGAATTTATGATTGTAAAATGGCTTTTAAGAAATGAAAGAAGAAATACAATAGAATATTGTTATTAGTCTCACACTGTATATATTTTAGTTCTTTTCAGCAAAATTTCTTACTGAATCATTTACTTTTCCTCCTTTCTTCTCAGAGAAAAAGAATAGATTAATTATGACATCAACATGATGAAATTAATTTCGATATCGTATAAAAGAGAAAATGGAAAAAAAGTCATCTGATTCTCATTTCTGGCATAATCTAATAGCCTTATGATTAACATACTCAAGTTTCTTCTAATTAAGATTATCACCTGTGATATAACTGGCGGTTCCGACGGTAATGTGAAATTAGCTAAAAGATCGCGTACAGCGGGGAACAGTGAGCACTCTGACTGATTCGCCCCGTACTCGGCGAATCTCTTCAGCTGCATAGACGCTGCCGCCATCGCTGAGGGAGGTGGAGTAAGATCTCTTCTATCCGCTAGCTGTGTTATATTCGTATTGACATCATGTACGAACGGCAACACCAAGGACGGCGTCTCTCCTTGATATGATATACCTAATCTCGTTATTTGCAACTGCGAAATAAGTGTATAAGCTTAAGGATCGATTGAGAATAAGCAAATCACGTACGACATAAAGAACACGAAAATACTCACGAAAAATAGAATTTTACTCCTGCAAACATGTACTCCTTCCGTACCAGGAGGCACGATTGGCCCCGCGGAAGGTGGGATACGCAAACACAACTGCACGGACCACTTCAGCTGCTGCTGCTGCACTAGACTGGGGACTAGATCCAGTTTCATTATTTGCACGAAATCCTTTAGTACTTTGAAACGTACGTTAAGCATCCTCCCGAAACCGGACAGTGTGTTGTGTTTGTAAGGCGGGGCGGCTACTCGCGTGTCGAAGAACTTTTCGATAATCTGCGAATAAAACAGTTTATTTCTTTTTAATTATTCATGTTGAGAAAGTATAATCATCATATTATCATATTAATTTATTATTTATTTTAATGACATAATAAATATATATATATATGTCAATAAATAAATATATATATTATGTAATAAGTATATATATATATTTATTTATAAGGAAAATATATGATAAAATCGATAATTTTGATTTGTGAGTAATTATTTAATTGAGAAAACACGAAATAAAAGTATATACATACATACGTTATCTATAATAACATGCTATTAAAATATAGAATTATAATTAAAATGCGATTTATACGAAATCTGATTCATCGGGGCCATTTTACAACTTTACGGAGTCAATTTGAGATTCAAATAGTTTACCACTTTTATAGAAATCGTTAAACTACAATTAAATGACCTGTGATGTGTAGATATATATACAACGCACGCAAGTATAAACGTTGCAAAACAAGTGACAATATATAAATAATAGACCAAAGCGCGAAATTCAATCTTGAGCGCTCCGATGCTGTGATGATTGTTCGACATATTTTCGGCATGTACAAGCTTATAGATGTTCTAGATAAAAATGTTTATCGTCATTTAAACATCTTACGACGTATTTAAACAAAAAAAATATATAGATTATTGTCATATAATGATTTTCCTGTAGGATGTTCCCAAACTTATGGAGGATACTGTACATTAACTCTTTTTATTCTTAACCAACTCATATTATTGACCTGTTTTTTTCTTATTTGAAGTTTATTTAATTTTTTCAAATGAATCACGTCGCATATATAAGGCGATGTGATTCTGCTTCGATTACCTGTAACTCTTCTACGCTCCATTGATCTTTATACTCTGGAAGTGAAAGAACCTTGATGTGAAGAGATTGGAAATGCGTAGGATTTAATCCAACTCTGCATTGCAAGCTCTCAGATTTGAAATGTACCACACCGGGCTCTGCATTGATACCAGTTAACTATAACATAATTTATATATTATATATGTAAATACATGTAAAAAATATATTTTATTTGTATTTATTTTATTAATAGCACGAAAATTGATTATACAAGTTGTACCCCGCAGAAAGTACTTCAATCATGCTCAACAGACAAAACTTGTGTACAATAAATCAAATATAATAATTATAAGTGATCAAATGTTTTTAAATAAACTCTAAAAACATTACGAATATTAAAGCCTGTGTCTAGCATGAATAAATAGAAATCGGTCTAAGATCTCGGATGGAGGAAGAATTGACCTTTGATCTTTGCTGGATCTAAGTGTAGGAACCATCATATTAAAGAATTAATCAGTGCTCACTGATTAGTTTTCTCTGTTAAATGCAGCTATTGATGTTGTATGTTCTACTCTTGATAGAATATATAACGTTAACCAATAGTAGAATATTAATCCAATCCAGGTCGATGCAAACTATATGCCCACTACAATCGGAAACGCTATAGGCTTGTTGTGCATAGGACGTGTCAACGCATTACGCGTTGCAAGAAACCGCGCGATAGCTAATTAGACTCTGATCTGGAAGAGTTTAATTGGCTATCACGTTGTCTTTTGTCTGTGCACAACAGACCTTAAAAGTATAAGTTTCAAGCAAAACCAAAATAGCTGCCTCTATTGTATCATTCTTTAAAGTATAAAGGTGCTTTTTCATGCTGACGCTCAAATTTAGCATCAAAACAGTTTACGTTCCTCCTTTAATTGTAAAGTTTTATTAGAACTGAAATCCTGAATCATATTACGATTTGTACACAAGTTTACTTACGCAATCTTCCGTCTGGATAAAGCGTTGCAACTGTCTCCGCATATAGACACAGCCTAGAAATCTCTCAAGCGGAGACATATCCGGACCTGGTAAGGCGGACGGGTGATTCGATGGGCAGCAAAGCATTTCTAGGGCCTCGTGCGTGAGAAGCGTCGGTACGGCACCCGCCCAGGATCTCTGCGGTAATACCCTGGAGATGTGACTACCGGTCTTATGATCGGAGGCTTGCGGACTATGCAGCGCTGCATGACCCGGGCTTTGTCCAGGTCTCGCGGGAGAAGGTCTCGGTACACTGGGAGATCCAGGCCAGTTCGAGGCAGCCGGGGAAGCCATACCTTGAGAAGCCGGAAAAGGACTACCGTCGATATGACCTGAACATATGACGTATCATTATTAACATTGTAAAAATAGCTTTGTTCACTTTAATATTCCTGACAAACATTTGATATTCCCTACAAACTTACAATTTCAATTGAAAATTATCATTATTTTTAGACTTGCATTTCAAACATAATAAAAGTATAAAGCAAACTATAGAAGTCAATGATTTAAACGGTCTACTTGGATTTTAAATGCTATGATTCTGTGTGAATTTATATATTACGTATGTAGTCCTTTGAAATGCGCACCGAAATGATTTTTCGGTCTTGAAGCGCTAACTGTACTAAACTACTACAGTAATATCACGAGTTAAATTGACTAGCAATTTAACAATTTGATACTTTTTCGCATCTTCGAACGATCTTAATAATGCTGAGTGATATATTATAAAAGTGTAAAAGTTTAAGATAAAGAGATAAGGACCTAATTATTAAGTTCATAAGAAAAACGGTAACTCTGAACCGAAAAAAGGTAAATATGCGCGTGCACTTCCGCATCATGCACGCATAACCGAGAGATTGATGGTAATTTAACAATCTAATATCTAATTGACATGAGTGGGTAAAGCGTTTCGTTAAGTATATGAATAATTTGTGCTAAATTCATGTATCTATTCAAATAAGCTTCTAGATGATCTTTCAATATGAAATGTATATTGGCCACTGTTATTAATTTATTTTAAAAATCGATAAAATGTTGGAAAACAAAAAATGTATTTTCTGTTTCCTACACGAGGATTGCACATAACTGAACTAATTTGAACTAATGCAAAATTCTAATCCAGCTAAAAATCCAGCAGGAAAATAAGCATTGTATGTCGCCGGCTCAAACTATGATTAACTGTCTCAGCGCCGAGACACTACAGTATCTCCAGATATTTGGCGAAAGCGAAAAAGAGAGTTCTAGTGCAATCTAATGTAGGAATAAAAAAAAACAGACCTCTGATCTAGTACAATTAATTCAGTAAACTCGTATACTGAGTCCAGTTGCACTGAATAAAAAACAATGTCACTGACGTCATTTCGAAAATAGAAAACGCTTCAGTGAACACTTTTTGAACTAGTGCTATCAACGTAAGCAAAAACAAATCTAAAGTATAAAGATGGAAATATTTATTTCTTGTCACTCATACCTGTTTGCATGAATGAACCAGCAGGAGAATGCCCTACTTGAACATTACTACAAGGACCAGGCGATGATGTCGGCATGAGACCAGCCGGACTGGGAACGTGCATCGGATTTAAAGGACTGTTTGCAACGAGTCCAGATCCAGGAGATGGATGTGGTAACATATTAGGTGTATTTGGCGGTAATGACGGCGGAGATGCTAAATTAAATGAAGTTGCAGGACTACTTCCGAAACTTTGATGTTGATTTGCCTAAAAAGAAGTTTGAGATTAATCGAATGTCTTATTAAGATGCTGATAGACCAATTCTGAGAAAAAAATTCTATGTAACGAGAACTAGAAAACAAATCTCAAGATAACAAAGTAATAGATAAAATGTTTCCTTGGAGGACAAAAATGTAAAAAGAAGAATGATTTATTATCTTACAATTAGTTGGATGGATATACTTAGGACTTACCTGAGATATATTTGCCGTATGAGGACTGGCCGGTGTATGAGGATTACTACCAGACGGTGGTGTGAGCGGTGGATGAAATCTCAAACCTTCGCGTTGCTGGGCAGGTGATTGAGGCCCACTCCTGTGATGGCCTAAAAAGCTTACATTGCCTCCAGCACCATCGCTGTCCATAGTAACAGGCGACGGTGGATTATCATCCTCTGACTGAGATCTCCTTCTGTATACCGCATTCTCATCGACATATTTCGACAGAAATGCCTGCAATGACAGAACCACATTTATCGGGAACAAACTCTTTAAGCATTCAATTATCGAATCTTTTTATATCTTACTTTTAGGCCCTGCGTAGGTGTGAACTCATCGACGACGTTACTTCTGTCGAAACGACTATAAGCACCGTCGCGTAAGCTCACCAGACCTCCGCCGCGCAAACGTAATTCCAAACAATACATTCCTTGATACGCTATCCTTACTAAAGTGACACATTGTGGCATTATAGTAAACGTTTGTACCGGCACTCGTGGTCTCTGTAGAGAGGAATTTAGCCGTAAATCTGAACCGAAAAAAGGCAGATACGCGCGTGCACTTACCGCATGCACGCATAACTGAGGGATTGATGGTAATTTACTAATCGAAGTAAGTGGCTGAAGCGTGTCGTTAAGTATATGAATAATTTGTGCCAAATTCGTGTATCTATTCAAATGAGCTTCTAGTTGTTCCTTCATTATAGAATGCGCATTGGTCACCGTATTTGTTGGACCTACAATACAAGCGGAATATTTGTTATTACATCATTTCCATCGATCGAGCGTTCAAAATTGATATCGATGCGGAAAACTTACTCCTACCAAATACCAGTTTAAATGCTTTGTCATTTGTACTCCACTGTATAGTGACAGTTGCACCTTGATTTGGACCATACGCAAGAACCAGCTTGCTATAACTATAAGACTTAATGCTAACCATATTGCGTAAGTTATATTTCTCTGGAATAAAGAAAGTAGTATGGCGAATTACATAGAACACAATTTATGTAATGTAAAGATGCAATGATTTTTCAGTGCAATGTGTAACGCACCCATTTTGAAATATTCAGCTAAATCATGAACAATCAAATACAAATGTACTATCTGTGCCCAATCGTTTAGCAAAACATCTACAGTGCGGGAGACGGTATCGGCTGTACCCATTTCATATTGAAAGTAGACTGGCCTACGCAAACCTATAAAATCCGAAATTTACACTTAATATTTACTATTAAAAAAAGCAGAAAACACAACGTATTTTATTTGCTCATAAGAGAAGATCCGATTTTATTCGGAATCGACGTGTGCCATATTTCAGTTTAAACATTGCAGTACAGATTTTTGCATAATGCATAAGAAAATAAAGTAAAAAAAGTTAGAATCTTTCATTTCACATTCTAATTAGTCAATTCCTTTAAATCTTATGCGTTATGCAATATTAGGCAAAAGTCTGTGCTGCGGCCTTATACTATACATTAATATGGAAACATTCACACATTTTCATGTTACATGTACATGTGTGCGTGTGTGTGCGCGCGCATATACATGTACATTTTTTAAAATTTAACGAAAAGAAGACTTATTAGCGAAATTGTAATAATACCTTACTGTTAAATTCATAACTTTACACTGTAGAATTATGAAAAATATACGCGTTAATGGACAAACTCTAATATAAAGAAACAATATCAAAACCTTGTTCTTTGGGATGACTGCTGGAGAGAGGACTACCATAAAATACAAATTCCACCGTCCAAGTTTTAGCCATGCCTTTGCCTTGAACTCTAATCGAGACACTCAAAAGTCTTTTGAGAAGAGCGTGCCAAGCACTGCTCGTAGCTATGCTCGGCGATGGTGCAGGCAATTGAACAAGTTTGAGTACCAATGCTGTAGCATTCGCCTCGACTTGGAGTCCCTGATGGGCTATCTCTCGTCTAGTAAGCTGCATATTAATATTAAATTAAGATAATTTATAACACGGAAAAATTCATTGTCGTATACAAGCTATTTCAAATGTACTTTGCTAAATGAGCAGATGACACTATAGAAAACTCAATAAGAATAAAATCTTACTTCTTGAGCCAAAGTTACGAACGGTATTCGTTCGTCGCACAAAGCGACAACGTGCGCCAATTCCGGAATAAAGTAAGCCGGATGCTTTGGTCTTCTATTCTGTGGTGTTCCTGCCGCATCTGTCCTTCCTCCGACCCCGGTGCTTCTACGTTTGTTGTTAGACGTCTCCACCACTTCTGTAATGCACCCCCCATCTTGATCATTATTCCCTAAAAAATCCACCCATTAATCCCCCTAAAAGTAACAGAGCAGTATGCCGATACCACACTGAATGATGCCAGATGTTAATATTATTATCCGTACACTGTATTATATTGCATATTGATAACGAACAAATGAGTATATTAGTAACTAGTAAGAGTTAGTAAGAAAATTAATCTTAACATTCTCAGGCAGAATAGATTATATGTATCTAATTCGGGAGCATTACGTAACATATAATTATAATTAACACAGCTCGATAATGGTTAATTATAAATAGGGCTAAGCACATGCATCTGAAATATTTTTATTTGAAAAACAATATTTGTAACATAATTGTATTTTGTGTTTTATATATCAAATACTAAGATTGACAATTAATCTTATTATTTGAATCACAAAATACAAAAAATTTTCAATCTTTCTATTTTAAATACAAAATATGTAATACTTTCATGTGCTCCGCTGAAATACTAAATATACTTGTATTGCAAATAATTTGTTTTAAATAAAAGTATTTCAAATACATGCCCAGCCCTGATTATAAAGATAGTTATTTTTATATTATATATTTAATTACATATTACTACTAATTCTATTTTAGTCGCAAACTAAATGTTTCTCTTTTCCTAATGGAGATGGAAAAAATGGAAGAAACATTCAGATTTCAGTTGTGTATGCGTGCGTGCGCGCGTGTATTATAATTACATTAATCTGATTTTAATCAATTAAAGAAAAGCCCGAAGTGTTCGCTATAAGACTTGATATTAACACATAAATGAGAATCATCCCGTATAATGCATATAGTATATTTATATTTGTATCATTAGCAGAATTGAGACAAAATTAAGTGTTAAAATTAATGTTAAAATTAGTGTTAAAAAATTAAAATTGTTACATAAGATTAGAAATTATAATCCTAAATTGTATTACAAGCTATAATTACACAATACAGTCAGGTTTATTTGCGTAGCATGGTCAAACATGCTTTCAACATGCTTCTACCACAATTCTTAGCGTTGGAGTGAGTAGAAGTTATGGAGCATGTTAGAGCGTGCGATGCGAATAAACCTATCTTTTTGCCTACGTATTTATACATCCATGCTGACCATGCTAATAGTACATCGTAAACTAAAGGAATTGCGATAAAGCCATTTGATTGCTCTAAATTCAAATGAAACTGTGGAGGGGGGAGAGGATGTATCTCCATATCGTCCTTATAATTCCCCAGAAGAATATGATCCTAAATCTTATCCTTTATAAATTATTACATTTTGCATTTGAACGATTTATAAGGGATGTGATACTTTTCGAGGATTGAGATTTTTTTAAATAATGTTCCTGGAATTGCCAGTTTCTCAAAAACTTGCCAAGAATGTCATTTAGAATATCAAGAGATGAAGGTATATTTTTCCTTTTAGTTTCATTTGAATTCAAGGAGGAAGGCAAAAGATGACCCTTATCGCAATTCCTCCTTTACATACAAATACATGCATAGCTATAAAAATTATTCACTTATCCATGTATCGATTTAATGATAAACAACGATAATATAGTATCGTTATTATCTTTAACTATTGATTTTATCTAATATCTAGAATAAGAAAGATCTGTAGTGTTAAAAATAAAAAAAAGATGTAATTATAAAAAATTAAAGAAAAACAAAATATGTGACTTAATAAACGATAGATATTGGTATACGTATACTTATCCTTATTCCAAAATATAATATAAAACTTGTATACATCTACTCACCACTATCCACACTTGTAAATGGGCCGTGAGTAATCACAAAAGTATCAAACTCAATAAGGCTTTGGACTTTCAAATACATTTTCGGTATTTCCGTTTCTATGCTATCATCGTGTGGATCATCTTCAATAGAACTATGTTTCACTACAGCAAGATAGAAAGAGCACTCTATTTCACATGGTGAGCTTTCTTTCTCTTTGAATGCGACAATCTAGAATAAAGTATATATAGATTTAGAAGTCTCTCTCTCTCTCTCTCTCTCTCTCTGTGCGTGCGCGTGTGTGTAGCATAAATTAAAATAGTATGTATTTTAAATTATTATTATAATTATGGTTTTTAAATTAATAAAGATGTGTACCAATATGACTGTAGGATGTCGGTGCAATTGTACGAACATCCGATGCCGACTAATCTTAGACATAGGGTGATCTGGATGATGCAAAACGGGCAAACGTTCATGCGAGGTAGCTGGTAGATGTTGCAATGTTTTCTCACAACGTCTCTGTGTTATCCAAAATCTGTCAAAACACAATCGATTTTATTTCCAAATATGCTGAAATGTGTCCAGAAAAGATCATAAAGTGTAACAATTAATACCTCAATTCAGATATAAGTGTTGGAAGACGCGAATGATCTCCATTTAAGGCCATTGTTAATTCTGGGACAAGTGGTGCGTCATATTGAGGAACATGGCACTGCAGCATACCGGTATGAGTGTCAACTGTAACCAACAGCAGCTCGGCACGTAAACATGGTTGTAATATAGGCACTGATAAAATAGCTGGAGATCCTGCTAAAGTGCCTAAAATATTATTTAAATTAATCTTTTTATCCTCAAATATAAAAAATTAAATATAAAAGACAAAAAAGTATTCTTAACTTACACTCAACGTCTTTCAGCATTGTTTGTAGTTCTTGTTTCAATTCGGACAAACGACTGCGGGTTCGGACGTAGATCGTGTGCACGAGTAAACATTCCATCGACAATTGATCCGATCTAATGGCTCTATGTGCTATTTCACTTTCCTGCATCACATATTATCACAATGTAACGTCATGTTTGAAAAATATAAGTGTATCATTTTACCTTACTGCCTAACGACGGAATATGTACAACTGCGAGAGGCCTCGCAGGATCGTGTTGATCTACTTGAACAGTCAATCTATATCCAAGCTCTGATCGTGGATCCTTTCTCGTTAATTCCCTAAAAAGATCTCATATATGAATATAAATATCATGCGTATATAAAAATTTTTTCACAAAATACCTTTTAAATATAATATATACACACACACACACACACACACACATACGCACACGCACACGCACACGCGCACGCACGCACGCACGCACGCACGCACGCACGCACACACCATTTATTTACTACAACAACAAACCAAAAGAAACAAAATTTTTCAAAAAATATGTTTTAATGTTCTGGATCATTAAAATTTTGTAATATATTAATTTTGAAATATAATTTTGATGTAATAATTGATTGTAGAGAAATAAAAAATGTTATTTTTAAATGTTTTTTCCAATTTTTTTGCAATTAAATGACAATTTTGGAATTATGTCGTTGTTGTAACGAACGATATTAATATTAGTTTTACCTCCAATAGGATATAGAAAGACATTTGCCAGGTGTATATTCGTCTACATGAATATGATCGTCCAATCTATCCCGAATCAGCCTTAATGTTTGAGAATACAAAACTTCTAATTGTAATGATTGACAAAAATAATGCAGGATATGGTACACCTCTGATAGTGGGTTAGTACTTTCAGCCAATCGCGATTGAACAACCTATCGTAAAAAATAATTAACATCCGTTAAACATCTGAAAGTATAAGTTATTAACTTGATTTTTTTGATTCATGAACATTGAACATACTTGGTGTACATATCGAGTTTGCAAAGGATGTACCAATGCTTTTCCATCTCCAGTCTCTCTATCCGAAACCAAAATTTCTAATTCTAACAGTCTCCATGGAACTGTTGGCCCATCACCCATAACCGTAAGAGATACTGAAAACTCTTGCTCGATAAGAAATGTCACTCTTCCTGCCTCGATCTATACATCAATAATAAATTAAACTTAAAATAATTATGCATTTTTTTCTTCTACATAGTAATTATAGCGTATCTTTTAACAGAATTTATATTCTGCTTATCAAATAAAAATAAAAAGCCTTTGAGAGCCAACACAGGATGTCATTACAATTATAATTTATTGTGTATAACAATTATTTAAACGTTTTGACGCATGTTAGGGTCCTCTTCAATTACATTAACACTGTAAGTAAAATATATTAGACAATTATATTGAATCATTACAATATATGTTTAAGATTACAAAAATTATTTATTCGTCGTTACGTGAATTATGAATAAGATGTATCTGAAATATTCAACTCACATTTGTCTCCAATAATGTCCATTCAAGCTCTTTTTTTATGTATAAATATCATTTCAGATATTAGTCGCTTGTTTAAAAAGCTTTCTCTATCTAGAATTTTTATATTATCCAGTCTCAAAATTATGTACAGATTCTAGTTTGAGCTCAGTAATTACGGAATATTGTGACATATTCCAATTAATTAGTTCTTATGCTCCTTAATTCTTGTCTTTTCACATTCTGTTGGTTTGACGTAAGATGCATCATTAGATTATTGCGATCAATTCTGTAAATGTTTATATGTGACAAAACTGGGAATTTATCCTTGAGTACTTGATAAATTTACATAGCTTGTTAACCTCTGTACATTACTTTAATCAAGTCTAAGACTTGATGCTTCCCTCTTCTTCAGTTTATCGAGTATCTTGTTATGTTGTTTAACACATACATGTATCTCATTAGATCCATGATAAGCATGCTGTCAACATCGCATGATATGATGCTCATCTTTTAACTGCCATGTAAGTTTTTTATTTAATTACCTTTAGTTTAATTTTCATTCATTTTTATTTAATTGCCTTTAGTTCAATTTTCATTCATTGATTTAAGTTTTATCATTTAGTGTATTTGGAAATTTATTGCACACATATGACGAGTTGAATATTTCATTCAGACATATCTTATCCACAGTTCACATAACGATGAACAGATAATTTTTGTAATCTTAAACACATTGTAATGATTCAATTGTGTATAATTGTCTAATCAATTTTGTATACATTTTACTTATGGTGTTAATATAATTGCTGAAGAGGACTCTAATCATGGGTCGAAACGTTTAATTAATTGTTATACATAATAAATTATTATTGCAACAACATCCCCAGTATTGGACCTCAAAGGCTTTTTATTTTTATTTGATTTATCTCATTAGAGTCTATTATTTCTATTGATTTCTACTTATTTTTCATATATAATTACCTTCAAGTTACGCATCTGTGGCAACAAGTTTCCAGTGACTAATCTATGTTGAATGACTTGATTCAATCTCTGTAATGTACTTCTCTTTTCGGTAGGAGTAATAGGATCTGGAGGCACTATTCTCTCCTATTTAAACACAATAATTTCTCAAAT
>NW_017304217.1:700572-706171 GCF_001594115.1 Trachymyrmex septentrionalis | reverse complement strand
TTTTCTCTTCGTGCATACTCACTCGAATACAAGCTGGTAATCTGCCGTATGTTCCAGTGGTAAGTACTTCTACTGCTGCAGGAATATGGAAATTTGGAAGTCTAGCGTGTACCAAAGTATCACGAGCCATTCTCGCCAGCATATCCGCAGTATCGACAAAAAGCAGTGATTGCTTATCTAAAAACGCCATTATGTGCTGAAAAGAACAAATTATTAGACCATATGTTTTATGTGGTTACAAAATGTGTAAAAATGTGCATACTGTAGATTTATCCACTTTAGATGCGCTATTTGCCCATTTTACCAGTGCCAATAAACGGACGTACAATTGTCTCGTCCGAGCGGAAAAATTATAAATTTCAATTTTGCGTTCCATGTCTGTTTTACGAGGAAGCCTAAACAAAGAGATACAGAATAAACCATAATATCGTAAAGAATGAAAGCATTTTTGTTGATATTTTTCTATTTTGTACGTACAGTTCGGCAAGAACAGTGAGTTCATGATACGTTCGTTGTATAATAAAATCTATAAGCATCCCCAAGGATATAGATCCACCACGATTACCTTCCTGTGGTATGTTATTTGTGACGGGAGTTTGATGGCCCTCTAAAGGTACTGGCGCCATTTTGATATCGTTTTTAACAGAAAGTATCTTAATTCGACGTACACTTATAGATGTTTCTTCTACAAATAGCAAAAATTGTATTATTATTTTAAAAATATATAGATAAATAATATACATATAAGCAACATACTTTATATTAACAGTGTACAGATGTTTTGACTCTAAAAATCAATTTATTTAGTATTTAGTTACAGAAATATGTATTTATAATATTTTATATAAAAAAGAAAACAAAACACAGAGAAAGGTTTGATATCTCTGTATAAAATATAATTGTAGGTACAGTTTCATTATATTCCATAGTGATGAAACAGAAAATCCTTTTATAGAAACATTTTTATAGACATTTCGAGCCTATCACAATAATTAAAAAATAAAATCTCAAGTCATAAGCCGAAAGATATTGATCAATTACAGTTGAATATAAAAAAAATAATGGACTATAATGGATTAATTTCTTATGGTTTGCGACCCCTTGTAGAACAAGTTTAAGTTTTAATTGATAAAGTTGGCTAATAGCCAACTTGTGTGTATAACAAATGGACTGTCTACATTAAGTCATTACTCAAGTTTTAAGTCTTACATACATTTTACAATAAGCCATTAGTAATAAATCAAGTCAGAAACTTGAAATTGACCAATCAATTATTCTTCTTACATTTGATTGTGATTGATCAATTTGAGCTTCTGACTTTTATTATTAATGACTTATTGTAGATTAATGGCTTATTATAGAATGGCCATTAATTAATTAAGCTGTAAGAAAATGATCAATCATAATCAAGTATTCTTTTCACATTCAACTATGATCAATTTTTTATGACTTGAGCTTAGATAATGACTTATTATAAAAAACCTATATCGACTACTATTACCGACTACCAACTCATTGTAGAACCTCAATTATAATCTCGACGATTTCATATAAGACTTTTCATCTTGGAATGTTCCACAAAATCTGCCAGTGAAAGCACCTAAACTTTTTCTGGGACATCTTGTATAGTAAAATATTGTACTAAAACTTTTTTTTCATCAAACTTTAAATATACCTAAATATAACTTTAAATAGACAGTAAATATGTCGAAGCTCATTCTGAGATAACCTTGATCTTGACATATGTTGTCGATCGTGACCCCGAATGACATACAACAGCCGTCGCTCGTTTAAAAGCTATTAACAAAAAAGTTCATCAATAAAATCTAACTTTTAAACAAAACTGTGCTCTGATAAAACAAATTCTCTGCTTTAACAATGCAAAACATTTTCTTATATAATTTTTTATATAATTTATTTATCATTATTATTAATAGGATACATTTCTCTCATAATTTAAAAAAATGCTTTAATTCTTCTTTTAAATGAATAAATCTTTTTGAATAAAAATTCATCGAGATAATGTTTATGTTTTTCGTTATAGGAATTTGAGCGACAACGACGTAGTTGTGTTTATAGTTACAGTATATATTTTAAAGAAATGTTAGATTTAAATTTCTATCCATAAAAAGAATGGAAAAAGTGTAAATTATACATAATAAAATATTTTCTGCTTTACAAATACAAATACAAATTCTCTGCTTTTAAAAACACAATTCTTTATTTTAAAAACAAATTCTATGCTCTAAAAACAAAAATTATATAAGAAAATATTTTGCATTGTTAAAGCAGGGAATTTGTTTCATCGGAACACAGTCGTGTTCCAAAAGTTAAGCCCATTCTATAATGTACTCTTTGTTTCCTGTTTTTTGCTGTTTATCTCTTGCTTTTCCTCCTTTGCAATCATTTTATCGACAATTGTATTTCTTGCTACGAGTTTCCTGTTTCTTCCGAAGTTCGTTGACTTTTATCTCGGGCGACATAGAATAAAAAACCGGATAAGAAGCAAAAAGACAAGATGTAAAAAATAGTAAAAAGCAAGAAACAGAAAACAAAAAGCACATTGTAGAACATTAGGTTTTATTGATGAACTTTTTTTGTTAATAACTCTTTAACGAATAATGAGCAACGGTTAAAACCTGTTGGAGATCACTCATGATCTTGACAACACATGTCAAGATCAAGGTCATAGGGAAGAGTTCTCCTCATCGGCATATTTACCAAAATAGACTGACGAATTCAGTTACTTGTACTATAGTGGATGCACTCGAGCGTCTCTATCTTGCTTCGAGTGTTGCATCACCTCAATTATATTTTTGAAAAGCGTGGCTGGCTTCGACTGTGCAATTGTATCACATTATCATTTGTTCCTTCATTCGTCTGAGTGCGCGTCCAAGCAGCGTCGAAGCATCGTGGTCGCAGGCGCCCAGTATCTAAGGGACTGCCTTTCATTTTGATTGCATCATCTCTTTTTGCTACACCTACATTCGAGGTGGCCAGAGTATTGCATTCCAATTTTTATATTTGTTTTACCACATTTTTAAGAAAACTGGCCAAGTGAACCTCGAAAAGAAGACTAGGACCATCCAAAATCAAAGAAGAAGACTTGAACTATACTGGATTAGTATACATTAAAGACTGCTCATATAAAGTCATTGCTTAAAAAAAAAATCATATCTAAATGCAATGGCACAATCAACTTAAAGAATAAAATAACAGATGCATATTCTATTAAATAGCATGATAATATCATTATTGTAATTACTTAGAATATTTGTATGCTTCTCTATATTTAACTTTGTTGCTTGCATGTATAATAGCTTTAGTATAAACTAATCTAATGTAATACAAGTGACTGAATTCGTTATTTATATCTATTTGATTTTAAGTACTAGTATATATTAATTCAGCATTAAGGAACAGATCTTAAATTTATAGAAATTGATGTATTATGCAATATCATATGACATCTTTGTAGGTAATACATCAAAGACAGTTTACATTAATAGAAAATATAACATATGAAAATCTGAATCTACAATGAGTTGATAGAGAATCAGTAGAAATTGGTTGCTGGCTGATTCACTAATTTGCTTTCAACTCACCAACTGTGGACTACTGACTCATTTTAGATATAGATTAAGGCAGAAGAGGTTTTAATAGAACATATAAATATACATGTAGAAAATTAGTTAAGGAGATTTTAGGGGGAAAAAAGGAGACAGATTGGATGAGAAATTAGGAAAACAAGAAAAACAAAGAAAAAGAGAATACGAGTAAAAGTGTGAAGAATTAAAGAATTTAATGTAAATCAAATCATAAAGCTTTGGCCAACAGGCTAATCAATAAAGATTATTATTAATATTATGTCCTCTTACCTAAATTTTTTACAAATTAAGCTCGCGCTGTCTACTAATTCATCATATTTTACATCTGGAGTACCAGTACCCAACTTTTAACGACGCCGCACGATACCCAGCATGTTTCGAAACTGCAATCAACGCTTTCTTCAATTTTACAGAAGAAAAAACAAAAACAAGCCGCTTTCTATCATAGCTTTGTGGCTCATGTGTACAATGTACATTTAATTACATCAAATTTGACATGAACATTTAACAGCATATTCAAATGTATCCATTTAATTGCATTTAATAACTAAATTTATACGACAGAAAACGACCATACAACCATAGATATATAAAATTATTAGACGATGCAAACATAGAGACGCAGTGGGTGCGTTCGGGGAGACACTATTCGTGCTATGGATATGCAAACGCTACCAACGCTGTTCGTGGAGCCAATAGCGCGATAGCGTTAGCAAGCTCTATGAATGATCCTAGCGTAACATTGGTAGCATTTAAGGAGAGATTTAGGGCCACTTTCACCAAGCTCCAATTAACTTAACGGGTCTAGTAACTTTGTAGGATTCCAACTAAAACTGATATCGGAGAAAAAATGTGAACTGGAAAATTAAATATATTTCACTAATTATAATTAACTGTAATTTTACATATTAAATTAAACACAAAAATAAATTATTAACAAACAGCTACCAGAGAGAAACCTTGCTACATAAGTTAGTATTACAAATCTATATTTATAATTTCTCTCTTTGCATTTTTTCTCAGACATCAGCTACAGTTGGAATCCTGCAAAGTTACTAGGGCTACGTTCCAAAACTTTCTCTCCAAGAAAGATTTTACTCTATATGCTATAGTATACGTTACATGTACTATATATTTCGAGTAAAATTTTTCTCGAAGAGGAAATTTTTGAACGCAGCCTAGGCCTGTGAAGTTAATCGGAGCTTGGTGAAAGTAGTCCTTAAGCCGTGATCAGACTATATATTGGAAATTGAGATTAAGATTAAGATTAAGATTGACGTTCGATCAATGAAAACAGAGCAGGCCGAGATTGAGATTGTAGATTGAAATACAGGGCTCCGTTTATTTTTCCAATCTTCAATTTCAATCTCAACCAATAAGCTTCCAGTATTTCAGTCATATAACTTACATGATAACTTCACGTGACTAACTTCACCAAATGTATTGTGTATGTACAAAATAATAAGTTATAAGAAGTACAAACGCAGCACATTAAAACGTGTGGGTACAATTAAATGCGTATTCAACAATAATTTTTGTTATGATTCTAGCTATCCGATATTCTTATGATAATCTCAATCTTAATTACTGTTGGATATAATTCATAGTGTGATTGAGCAATCTTCAATTTTAATCTCAATCTTAATCTCAATTTCAATTTCCAATGCATAATCTGATCACGACTTTAGATCCGTATTCAAAACGCGCTCATAACGGTGCTAACATGCTATAATTTACCTTACGCATAGAATTTCAGAGATAAAAGCGCGTTCTGAATATAGCCTTAATATTTGTCAAGATTAAGTTAATGTAGGGGATTCTGTTTTCAATCACCGACCAAACTTTTCTTTGTAATTTAAATTTTTAGGGTTTTGTAAAGTATTTATAACGTAAATTTTTAATTTTCTCGTAGAGAATAACAGAACGCAATCTTAATTGCAATCTCTATGATGGCTTGCTGCTAAGCCGGAGTGAACAATGTAAACTAGATA
>NW_017304217.1:673979-700472 GCF_001594115.1 Trachymyrmex septentrionalis | reverse complement strand
ACAGAACGCAATCTTAATTGCAATCTCTATGATGGCTTGCTGCTAAGCTGGAGTGAACAATGTAAACTAGATAAAAAAATTAATAATTACACTGAATAAATTAATCAGATAAAAGGAAGAATCGTCCGTTATCGATTTGAGAAGCGTATCTACATTTAATAAGGACCTTAAGCATAGCGAAATATCCTGCTGCGCTATACCGCAATAGCAGTGCTGCCAGATATGCCCCGCACTCGCGCATGCGCGCAGTCTAAAGTAGAGTATCTAATCCGTTCGTGAAACTAGCTTTCTTAGTCGCCCCAAAGAGAAATAAAATTATAAATATATAGAAATTAGACATACCTCTTATTGAGGTATCAATTTCTACATTAACACTATTTACATTATTTACATATATGAAAAGCTGATTCGGCATGCCTTGATAAATTATATCGACATTTAAGCGAAATGTTACAAATTTTACACCAAGTTTATTGTCATTCTCTGCCAACCAATCTTTAAAGACATTTTCGTCTAATCAAGATCTTCTAAATTTTCAGATACACATACCTTTTTTGAGCCTTTTTCTTGACTCCATTGCGATTCATTTTCTAACCTAAAATTAGACCTTTATCTCTATTTTCCTCTTGAGATTCCTCGCACCTCCTGTTGTCCGGTTTGGCGCGCAGTGTGGACTTCGCGGTCCACACGGCACCACATTGTTATTTTAACTTAATGGCTACAGCACTACACGCTAATCTGTAAACAATGCGCATGCGCGAGTGCGAGGTATGTCTGGCATCACTGCGCAATATTAACTTTTTTCCGTATACGGGAATTAAAAATCGCTAGTAACAAGATACCTCTGACTTTCACATTTATAATGAAATCAAATACACAAGTTAAACTTTGCAGAAACTTTGAAAAGTTAAAGATGGTACACAAGCAAGAATTACGTTCACTCTAGTCTAGTGGCAAGTCATCAATTGCAGAGATTGAAATTGAGATTGCATTCACTACAATAAAATTTAAAAGTCACACGTTAAGTACGTACGTTTACTGTACGAAATTCTAAAGAAAGAAAAGTTTGGTGAGAATAAAATCCTCTCAAACATTGACAAATCTAACCTTGACAAATGTTAAACTCTAAATGCTACGCTAGAGTCGTTCACGGATCTATAAAGCTAATGCTATCTTCTCGGAAGAAATAGCGTTGATAGCACGCAGTTGTGACGTAACACACTATCATTAGTGACGTTATGATCGTATTTGTTAGCGCTATCTGCAGCTCCGCGAACAATTTGTAGCGCTAAATAGCGCGAATAGCGTCTCCCCAAATGCATCCAGTATATATCTAAGAGTAATAGGAGAGAATGTATTAATAGTGGGGATAGTTAAATCCGCGGACGGATGTACGTCATGGCAGCCATCTTAAGCGTTCACTTTTTTTGACTTTATACGACAGTTTTAACAGGAAAAAGATCTTGAGCAACAAAATTAATAAATATTATAAAGAGCATCATAATGCATTGCCGAGCGTGTAGTATAACAACTTCAGCTCGAAATTGTGGGATAACCTTTTATCGGTTAGTATTATTAGTAATAATGAGAATTTTGTGTTTTGGAAGTTATACTCTATCGTATGTATACTAATGTATACTCAAAGAGTAAAGAGAAACAGGAAGGAATGTATTAATAATGGGAATAGCTAAATCCGCGGATGGATGTACGTCATGGCAGCCATCTTAAGCGTCCACTTTTTATGCTAATATATATAGTCATTTCTGTCCACTTACTTAGAACCAAACACTCCCAACTAATCAAAATCAAAACTATCTAAATCCCATTTGGTGATCCCGACGTGATTCGAGAGAAACAAGTGCAACTGCCGTTTAAGTGGTTTCGAGACAAGCCTTGTCAAGCCTTGTTGTGGATCAAGCAACGTTGTTCTTGGGTTGACGTCGCAACCGGTAAGGAGGTACATCGCGGACGTCGTGACCGGCAGCAAGATCACATCGCCAACATCGTGATCGGCGGGAAAGGTTCATCGTCGAAGGCAATCTCAACTATAGGCGTGTAGTGCGCCGTCTCCGTGGAAGCCATACGGACCAGCCCAGCAGCAAGCGATCAGCTCGCCATTGTGGTCAGTGAAGGATCTCATCACCACCATTGTGATCCATGAAGAGCGTCATCGCCGCCATTGTAGTCGGGCAAGTAGCGTGCATAGTGCGCGTCAGTTTAGTGCGCGTGGACCGGCGCCATATTTGAGAGAACCTCCCAGGTTTTTTCTTCGCGAAGTTATCGCATAAATGTTAGTCAACAATTTCTCCGTTTTCATAATCAAATCAAATTTTAATCGAAAAGTTCCGTCCGTTTATGAGTAGCTGTAATTAGAACTGTCGATAACTTTCATATCTAAATAACAAATCAAAGAATCTTTCTATACAAAACAAATAATAATAAGTAACGGGCAAAGTAAGAGTACACATTTCTTTGAAATTAACAAAAGGATATATTACAATTAACAGAGATAAAATTACTTAACGCAAAAAATAGAGTCAAAATTAAGAGAATAATTACAAGTTACAAGTTTCGGCTACCGGATTGAGCCCTCTTCAGACAAATAACATAACGAAAAAATCGCAGAATAAAATCAATTATCGCAAATAATTGCACATTCAGAACATTCACAGGGGTGAGTGTTCACATTCGGGTGAGTCTTGATGTCGAGTTTAACATTATTTCCGTACGATTGAACCGTCAAATGTACTAAAAATATCTTGGCAAAGCTCTAGTTAATGAAAAGATAAATTAAAAAAACGTACCACAAAAAGATCTACGCGTAAATAAATTTATATACCAGAAATCTAATAAAAAATAATAAAAAAGATATAATAAAAACTCACCAGAAATCATGTGTAAAAAATTCAAATGAGGGTGTCCAAAAAGGAATAAAAAACTTTTGAAATATATACAGAAAGGAGGAACGCAGATGTGTAAGACAGACAGTTTTTTGCAATTAGGCGACAATTTCGCCCTTCCGTTTAATAACAAACACAGGATATTTGATTGCATAAAGAACATTGAGAGCAGCACACAACGTATTGATAAGAAGATTGCTATCACTAACCATTCGATTCCAATTTTGAACAATATCATATCCTCTCCAATTGTTACATCACCGATGGACAAACTATTGTTGAAAATGGAATCTGATACACGTATCTTTGTATCGGGACATCCCAACATCATTTTTACACACGCGGATAGAGGCAACGTCACGGTCGCTTTGAACAAAGACGCATACTTGAACAAAACCACTTTATTGAGTGACATAGACACATATGCTCTGATCAATAAAGATCCTACTAAGAAACTCACGACGGCTTTAAGGTCCATACTCACCAGATGGAAAACAAAAAATTATATTAGCGACACTAAATACAGAACGGTATTGTAGTGATGGAACACTTCCGAGAGTCTATGGATTGTCGAAGATTCATAAATCTGTCTTCTAAGAGTCATCGTCTCTTCGATAGGTAATCCGCTGTATCCATTGGCTACATATTTGCATAACATACTATTCAAATCCATTCCCAAAGCGAATAGTTACATTAAAAATAGTTTCGAATTAGTCGATAATTAAAAAAGTTACACATTACAGACGAATACAAATTAATTTCATTGGATGTTAAATCTTTGTTCACGAATGTTCCAATGGAGATAGCGGTCGACTGTATTAATGAATAGTGGGATTTCATTTCCAGGGATTGCCCTCTTCCTAGAGGGGAGTTTATGGGAGCGATAAAGTTCATTCTCGATTCCACATTTTTTTCATTTAACAATGTAATTTATAAGCAAAGCTTCGGCACTCCCATGGACTCTTCTTTATCACCTGTAACAGCGGACTTGGTGATGAGGAGACTTGAGACAGTGTCCTTGATGTCGTTGGACTTAGATGTAGTATTTTATTTCAGATATGTGGATGACATTTGTACTGTGGTTATTTCCTCGAAAATTGACTTGTTATTACAACAATTTAACTTATTCCATCCGCGTTTGCAATTTACTTCAGAAATGGGGGAGATGAAATTAATTTTCTGGATGTTACTATATCTATTAATGGGAACAGATTTGGTTTTGATTGGTACCGTAAGCCGATCTTTTCAGGGAGGTTTTTGAATTTCAATTCTAACCATCCCATGGCACAAAAGAGAGGAACGATTCTTTAGCTGGTTGACAGAGCATTTTTATTATCAGACTTTAGGTTTCATACACAGAATTTGACGTTTATTATCAACATTTTATTAGACAATGACTATCCACTGACCTTCATTTTTGACAGAGTCAATCAACGTATAAAAAATTTAATTAGAAATAGACACATAACACATAGAAGTTTGGCTGACAATGTCGGGACGAATGAATCTGTTTCTTGGCTTACGGTACCATTTATCCCTTTTCACACGGAAAAATTCAAACGTTTCAATAAAAACGACATCAGGGTATCTTTCCGTAGTCCCAATAAATTGAACAAATATATCAAAGTACAGAAAGATATTTGTCCACATACATCGAAGAGCAACGTGGTCTACAAGATTTCGTGTAATAATTGTGATGCGTCATACGTCGGACAGACGAGCAGAAAATTAAAAACCAGGATTGCTGAACATCGCAATCACATTAGATACAACACTTCTGGCCGTTCTGTCATAACTGAGCATAGGAGACAGCTTGATCACGAATTCCAATGGGATGAAGTCGTAATTTTAGACGAAGAGCCTTGCTATCGGAGACGTTTGGTTTCCGAGATGCTTAATATTAGAAAGCAGAAGAATGGTCTCAATTTACAAACTGACGATGGTGTCCGCAAAGGCCTTATATTCCCATGACCTCCACAAGACTTATATTCCCATCATAAATAAAGTTTAACTTTCTGATACTAACAGTCCGTCTCCTCTCTCAGTCTGTGTTAATCCGCACTACTGAACGTACATAATAATCGACACGTGTCTTACATATCTGCGTTCCTCCTTTCTGTATGTATTTCAAAAGTTTTTTTATTCCTTTTTGGACACGCTCGTTTGAATTTTTTACATATGATTTCTGGTGAGTTTTTATTATATTTTTTTTATTATTTTAGATTTCCAGTATGTAAATTTATTTACGCGTAGATCTTTTTGTGATACGTTTTTTAAATTTATCTTTTTATCAACTAGAGCTTTGTCAAGATATTTTTAATACATTTGACGGTTCAGTCGTACGGAAATAATGTTGAACTCGACATCAAGACTCACCCGAACTGTGAATGTTCTGAATATGCGATCATTTGCGATAATTGATTTTATTCTGCAATTTTTTCGTTATGTTATTTGTCTGAAGAGGGCTCAATCCGGTAGCCGAAACTTGTAACTTGTAATTGTTCTCTTAATTTTGATTCTATTTTTTGCGTTATGTAATTTTACCTCTGTTAATTGTAATATATCCTTTTGTTAATTTCAAAGAAATATGTTGATTCTTACTTTGCCCGTTACTTATTATTATTTGTTTTTTAATATTATCTAAATCAAGCTTAATTTTTTAGTTTTACAATCTGTCAATAAAATTCAGTATATAAAGATATACTGTTCTCATCAATAACATTGCTTCTTACTGCATCGAAAATGTCGAAATTTGAGCCAAATAAGCGTCATTTGCGCGAAATGTTGATCTTTTATTTTATATGGAAAAAAATTGCAGCTGAACTTATCGAATGCTTATAGAAGTTTATGGTAATAGTGCTCCTTCCAATAAAACATGCAGAGAATGATTTCGACGCTTTAAAAGTGGTGATTTTGATGTGGAAGACGAAGAATGTTCTGGACGGCCAAGAGCATTTAAAGACGAAGAATTGCAGGCATTGGAATGGATAAAGTCCCAATGGATAAAGATGTCCCATGTTAAACGCAAAAACAACTTGCAGAAACATTAAATTGTGCTCAATCTGTTATTTCCGAACGTTTGAAAGCCTTGGGAAAGATCTACAAAGAAGGAAAATGGGTCCCATATGAATTGAAGCCAAGAGACATTGAAAGGTGAAAAACTAAAGCGAAATTTTGCTTGCTAGGCAACAAAGAAAAAGGTTTTTGCATCGCATCGTCATTGAGGATGAAAAATGGATTTATTTTGACAACCCCAAACGAAAACCCATTTGCGACCCGGCCTCAACATCGACGCCAAAGCGAAATATCCACGGAAAGAAGGCAATGCTCTATATTTGGTGAGATCAGAAAGGTGTAGTGTACCATGAGAGCTGTTAAAATCTAGTCAAATAGTCACAGGAGATCTCTATCGAAAACAAATTATCCGTTTGAGCCGAGCATTGCACGAAAAATGACTAAAACATGAAACAAGAAAGCATAAAGTGATATTGCTTCAGAACAACGCTCATGCCACAAAACTTGTCCAGGAAAACGTTAGAAGTATTTCGCTGAGAAGTGCTACTCCATGCGGTTTATTCACCAGACTGTGCCCTTTTCGATTACCACTTTCGGTTGATGGTACACGCACATACTGAGGACCGCTTTAATTCTTATGAAGATGTCGAAAAATAGATCTCTGACTGGATAGCCTCCAAAGATGAATTATTCTTTCGCCGCGGAATTTGCTTGCTGCCCGAAAAATGGGAAAAAAATCATCGCTAATGATGGACAATATTTTGATTGATGTATTTTTTCATTTTATTTCTTAAATAAATATATATTTAAATAAATATACGAGGTCTGTTCAAAAAGTATAGCGAATTTTGAATTTCCGCGGGTTACGTATATTCGATTTTCGATTTTTTGTGGCGTTATGTTGGTACTCATGTCTCTCACT
This sequence comes from Trachymyrmex septentrionalis, assembly GCF_001594115.1. Classification (NCBI taxonomy): domain Eukaryota; kingdom Metazoa; phylum Arthropoda; class Insecta; order Hymenoptera; family Formicidae; genus Trachymyrmex; species Trachymyrmex septentrionalis. The sequence goes on along the minus strand of NW_017304217.1, from coordinate 693,635 downwards.
TATGCCGACAAGTTCGGCCATTTTGAATGTTCAGTTAATTTTTGACAGCTGCTTTGCTTGCACGTGTTTTGGCTCGTCTTCGATTTTTGCCTATTCCAAAAAATGGATCAAAGAATCTGTATCAAATTTTGTGTGAAAAACAAAATTAAGTGCGCGGACGCATTCCGAATGTTGACTGTGGCATATGGTGAAGCTACCTTGGACCGAAGCAACGTTTATCGGTGGTACAAAATGTTCTCAGAGGGCCGAGAAGATGTGAACGACGAAGAGCGTGCCGGACGCCCGAGCACGTCAACAACAGACGAAAACATTGATGAAGTGAAGAAAATAGTATTGGCCAATCGTCGAATCACCGTTAGAGAGGTTGCTGAGGACCTAAACATATCGATTGGCTCGTGCCATTCGATTTTTACCAATGATTTGGGCATAAGACGGGTCGCCGCGAAATTCGTACCAAAATTGCTCAATTTCGACCAAAAACAGCATCGCATTAACATTGCTAAGGAGCTGTTGGACTCTGTCCGCGACGACCCAAATTTGCTCCAGAGGGTCATAACTGGTGACGAATCATGGGTTTATGGTTATGACGTGGAAACCAAAGCTCAATCATCCCAATGGAAGCTGCCGCACGAGCCAAGACCGAAAAAAGCGCGCCAAGTTCGGTCGAATGTGAAGGTTTTGCTTACAGTTTTCTTCGATTGCAGGGGCGTGGTGCATCATGAGTTCTTGCCACAGGGTAGAACGGTCAATAAGGAATATTACCTGCAAGTTATGCGCAATTTGCGCGAAGCAATCCGCCAGAAACGCCCGGATTTGTGGAAGAACAAAAATTGGCTTTTGCACCATGATAACGCCCCTGCTCACACATCGTTGCTTGTGCGCGAATTTTTGACCAAAAACAACACACTAATGATGCCGCAGCCACCGTATTTCCCAGATCTGGCCCCCTGTGACTTTTTCTTGTTCCCGAAACTGAAGAGGCCCATGAAAGGACGACGCTACGCTACGATTGAAGAGATAAAGACGGCATCGAAGGAGGAGCTGAACAAGATCACAAAAAATAATTTTTTGAAGTGCTTTGAGGATTGGAAAAAACGTTGGCACAAGTGTATAATATCTGATGGGGATTACTTTGAAGGGGATAATAGATAGGGCAAAATAGATATTCATGAATAAATAAATAATTTTTGAAAAAACACAAAATTCGCGATACTTTTTGAACAGACCTCGTATATATGCTTAAATAAATATATATTTAAATAAATAAATATATACTGCAAAAAACGGATGGAACTTTCCGATTGACCTAATAGATTAACCTGTAGCGATCGACGGTTTACGCAGCGCGTGTGTCAGCGTTTAGTATTGAAGGCCGTTTTGTGAATACGACAAGTAATTGTTCGTAAGTTTTAACGCGATAGACGTGTAGTCATGGCTCCTCCCACCATGGAGAAATTGCAGGAGCAGGTGCTACAATTGCAAGCCGCGCTCCAACAGGTTCAGGGCAACGCGATTGGGCATGTCGTGCACGTAGATTCGTATAGGATTCCAAAAATTCAATCGTTTCTAATCAAAGATCTGGTGATACGGTTTATTCAAATCGAGTTTACCTTTGAGGCTGCACATATCACAGATAAAAAAACCAACGCGCATCATGTAATTATGTCCCTTGACGCGAAAGCTATTGCGTGTTGTAGAGATCTCATTGCAGAGCCAAATGAGAATGAATCTTACACCAGGTTAAAACAGCGCATCATCGAGAATTTTTCAGCGTCAGCGGAGAACTAGCTCCGACAATTGATCAAAGGCTAAGTGCTCACGTCGGGAAACCGTCGCAGATCATCAGCAGACTTCATAATCTGAACCTGGATAAGCGATGCGACGATGTAGTATAAAAACTATTTTTTGAGTACTTATCACCGTACATAAGAGGCATTCTCGCGATTTTTGAATGTACGGATCTCGATAAACTAGCTAAAATGGCTGACAAAATAGCTGAAACCGAGAGTGAGTGTGCGGCCGCATCTCTGTCAAGGTCGAAACTGTCTGACCTAGAAGCCAAGATCGATCATCTCGCTGCTGACAACCCTTATGGCTCAGATTAAGCGGTCCAGAAAATCTCAAGTAAAAATCGATACCATAGTGGACCATCAGTACAGTCAATCCCAGTACGAAGTTTGCGCGCATTTTATCCGAATTTCCGAAAATTACCGGTCTAAATCAGGCAATCCCCAACAACAAATATTCGGCGCCACATCATAACCACGGGTCCGCCGATAGCCGAGCGTCCCAGGCAGTTAAGTCCGGTCAAATTAAAGGCGGCAAAAGCCGAATTTCAACGGATAGTCGAAGCCGGTATATGCCTACCGTCCAATAGTCCATAGGCGAATACCATTCATATGGTACAGAAAAAAGACAGATTATGGAGGATTTGCAGCGATTACTGTCGTCTCAATGCGATAAACGTGCCCAATAAATTTCCCGTGCCATATTTACACGACTGCTCCTCCAACCTTCGCGGGAAAGTTATTTTTTTCAAGCTAGATCTGCATCAAGTCTACAATCAAATTCCAGTCGCATCCGAAATCGTTCCGAAAACGGCTATTATCACGCCCTTTGGGCTGTTTAAATATAAATTTATGACATGCGGTCTTAGAAATACTAGTCAGATATTTCAGCGACAGATCTTTCGAGCACTCGGTGACTTGGAACTTGTGTTTGCATTCATTGACAATATTCTCATAGCGTCTTTAAAAGAGCACAAAACCTACTTACGCATCGTATTAGCGATTAAAAGAATTTCACTTACGCCTCAATATAGAAAAGTGCGAGTTCGGCAAGCAAGAATTAGAATTCTTCGTCTTATGATAAACAGCGGAGGGGCGCACTTTAACGCCAGCTGCGCCAGTACGGCCGTATGCCCTGACTTTCGGTCATGGAACTTAATCCAAGTGACCGGGGAGAAGGCTAAGTGCAATCGCGGGAGAGCTTAAGAATACGAGGAGAGGTTTTATTTGAAAGAAAGAAAAACTACCGGGGAGTTAATTTAATAATAATATAATATAATAAAAAACAAACTTGAGTGATACATTTTGAGAAAAAATAAATAAATACAATTTTGTCGAGTAAATTAAAAGGTAATACAATTTTTGGGATCTCAACTCTGAGTTATACACACGCTTTTATGAATGTGTGAGAGTGTGTATGTGTGTGCGTGCGTGTGTGTGTAAAGTATCGTGGCAGAATGAAAGAGTTACGGGGAGAATAGCGAGAGAAAAAAAAAGGAAAGAGGTTTTGGTGAGTGGATTTGAGAAGAAGAAAAAGGGGGGGTGCTATTGGTACAGGCTAGGATCATAGGGATTGAGGGAGAAAAGGTCGAGGGGGACGAGGGACGCTACTGGGACTGAGAAAAGGCCGTCGGATCCTCACGACGACCAAATCTTGGTTGGAGGGGGTGGAGTGTGTACTCTAAGAGTTCCTGGGCATCATGGAAAAGAAGGGGGAAGGGAGCAGCGGGAGAATAGCCATGGTGTGGGATTGAGAGGGTGGTATCTATCTGAGGAGGTGATGGTGGATGTGGGGGGAAATCAGCAGGGGGAATGGGGGATGGATTCGAAATTGGTGAATAAGAGATTTCGAGGGGTGGAGATAGAGTAGCTAAGGGGAATTGTATAAAGGGAATCGGTTCCGATACTGTCGGTTGGGTTTGGTGAGAAATCCGGGCGGGCGGCGAGTCGGCGCGATCGGGCGGTTCTCGTCAGGCGGCGGCGACGAGGGGCGAATGGACGGCGTAAACGCACTAAAAAATTTATGTTTTTAATGGGTCCCCAAAGAGAGAGAAAAAAAGGGGGGAAGACGTGGAGGGACCACTTGATGTAAATAATTGAAAACTTACTGGTGATGTAGGGCCCAACCGCAGAGAAGGTGGCGTCGGATGTTACGGTCAGTTACGGACTTCCCCGATCAGCTCTTTAATCCCGATGATACTATTGATCTCACTGACCCTATTAAACTTGAATAACGCGACCAACTCACTGACTTTATTGACTCTGAGTATTGCGACCGACTCACTGTCTTTATCGGGACAAGTAAAACTCCAAAACTCCGGTTAGAGAAAAATTTGCTGTCTATCTGATCTACCATCTATCTATAGATTTGCTATCTATCTGGTCTGCTATCTATCTGTTCTTCTATCTATCTGGTCTGCTATCTATCTGCTGCAAGGGTTGCGGAATCGCGATTTTTATATTAATCGCCCCAGATTACTCAAATTTGGATTGGTGGAATAGGTTTCGTTGGCTGGTAGTAGGATTTTCTTTTGCTCTTGGATTGGTCAAGATTTTGGGGGAGGAAAGGATGTTGACAGGAATCGGTAGAGTGGGAAAGTGAAACTCCAAAATTTTATGACCTTAAGATTTATGGGGAAACGTGCGTCTCGGGCGCCGAAAAGTCGCGGATGCATCGTCGCCACGGGACCACCCAGAATCTACCCCTGAACGTCGCGTGCCGTTTCTTAAATTTTATAATTACGAATTCGCGAGAATCGTTCGCGACTTGATCATTAATCTTGGCGTTAATCTGGCCGGTCTTACGCTTTCCATACATATTGATTTTTATCTCGGAGCGACATTCACGAGGAGATAACAGATTCTTAGTTTTTAGGCTAGAGAAAAAAAAGGAAGGAATATAAAATTTTAGTGCCTCTTCGAGGAATTCGAGATTTCTATGAAAGAAAAGAGTCGCGTGAGTCCGCCGGACGTAATATTGACCTAAATCGGATCATTCTAACTATGCTAAATAAAGCCTTCAATTTAATGCAAAAATAATAGATTTCTTTTTACTACACCTTATATTATTGCAACTGTGTCAACTCGAATATCGAATGATGCAGAATGCATTAGTCATAGCCACTAGATCACTTGACGTATCTTCGCGTATCATTTTATGAAGAACCTGGGATATATGACACTTTTAGATAGGGGATATATGGCAAAAGAAGTAATCACATGGTAAAATGTGTATCAGTCGAAATAAAATTAGCTTGAGCACAGAATGTTATGAGCAGCTTTCGGTAAGACGAGGAAACGAAACATATTTTCTGACTCCGCAAACGTATATATTAATACTCCACGGAACTCAGATTGTACCTGTAATTCTTTTGCATCTACCATGTACCTTTTGGGAGACTCACGATATAAAATTATGCCTAAGTCGATGGAGACATTACCACCCACCATTATGAAGTCTTCAACTAAATCGTTATGAAAATACATTAGTTCAGGAGCATCAACGACCAGTGGAATATATTTACAAACCGATTTAGAAGAATTCAAGGATCATGTAATGTTATCTGCAATCCTCAATACCATGGCATATTAAGGCGCTCAATAAATAGAAGATCACTCTCTAATCTCATAGACGAAGCATCGATAGAAAGAATCGCTATCTCCGCTTGGGAAAAATTTTGGAATAAATTTTTAATCTTTGGCAATATCAGCGCTGGATTAATCGGAATATACCTAATTGCTAGAGTTATCAAATTGCTACTAGACACATTCGTATGCACATGGATACGCTCTACACACTATGTACGGTTGATCGGTGTACCTATTGAGAGCCGTATGGGATTCACTTACTCAACTTTCATTTCATTTAGGAAGGAATAAAACTAAAGATGTAAACCCTAGCGCTCCAAATTTCGAATTACAGGAACATAACGAAACTGAGACTAAATTAGAACTTATTTATCCTTTCCTTCCCCCGAGGGAAAAATCCACCTATACTCTTGAATTAAAAGACTGAACAATTAAACGAAAAATCCGACACGTCACAAATTTTTTCTCCTCTCTCAATATATAGCGGTCTGCAACCGCACTCAAACCGAGCGTGGCGCAATTTCGTCGCGCATTCACAGCTAAGATTTTCTTATGCAATCGGATTACGGGTGACTTTAAACGAAACGCGACTTTAAAGAGAAATGCGTCTTCACACGGCCACTCTTAAGGGCAACACACAATCGCAAAACAATAGTTAGGCGCCAGGCATGAATGAGCGTGCCACTCTTTCTCGAAATTACGCGATATTTTCTCTATGCAATATTCTAACGAGCTGTGAACGGCGACGGGCTCTCAATCGGTAGCTCAGCCTCGGAAATGGCAGAGGGGGCGGTTCGTGGTTGAGGATAGAGGATCGTTTGGAGGAGCAAATAGTGACGACAATAAAGCACACAAGAATTAATAATAGCAAAATTAACAAGTATATTGAATAAGTCTTCGCCTTTCATTTACATCTGCCGACAAAATCGTAGCGATAAGATCGGATCAAATGCGATAGCGACTTCGCACCGGTCCCGAAGGCATTACTCGGTGCGTATCAATTTCGTTAAAATTCGGCGGCACGAGCTCACGCCACGTGAGGATACTTTCGTGAATTATGCGAACAATAATCCGCCGCTTCACCCGGCGATAGAATTTAAGAAGGGCTGTAACGTAAACACGGCATGACCTCGTGCGCGCTCGCGGGGCTTCGCAACGCTCGACCGAAGATCAGAGAAGGAAAAGAAAGCCTAAAACTTGACTCTACGCAACTTCGATATGATAGAATATGTGCAATTATTAAGTATTATAACACATCATCGTTAATTACTGTGATACAGAGTGCCGATACTCTAAGAAACATGCAAATCTTATGCTGCAAGATTCCGAAACGACAAGATACGCGCCAATATTACAGTACGAAACTACGACACGATACGATACAAAAACATGACACGCGACAAAAGCTTACAATAAATGACGAGGCTGTGGCCTTGGCGGACGCAGTAGAATTTCCCCGACTATGATTGACCGTCCCGGGAGGCGACACGTTTACCCAAATTCCACGGAAATCTAATGCACGGAAATGCCACGTGCGCTCACAATATGCCGGATAAAATTACGATAAGATTGCGCCTCCCGGATTTGGAAACCGGCGACTTTACAACCTGTAACGTTCGTCTCACCGTGACCTCCTGCTGATGCTCGTCCTGGTTGTCTCTCTATTGGCCCGCTCAGCTTCGATCTTTTCGCTAGGTCCTGCGTCCTTCTAACGTACGCTTTCTCAGCTGGCCACAGCACAAGTGCCGGGCGCTGATCCTCCCGGAGGCACGCAGGGCTCGTTATCCCCGCGAGGAGGCCTTATCGCGCCTTATTGGCACGTGGCTCCGCGGCTCTTCTAATCGCGGAAACCGCGTTTATTGTATCTGTTAAATGACGATATTTTTATTATATCTATATAATTTCATTACTAGTTTAGCTGGTTGTAATTGAAGTAGAGAATGAATAACACATTTACCACTTGAAGAAGTGGGTAACGTAGAAGATTCATAATCCAGAGATGCCAGAGGTTATCGAACTACAGTGCGTTTTTTAATATGAAGTAGTTAATTTCAAGTAGTTAATTTCAGGTATAATTATTATAAATGTGGAGGAGGAGGAGGAGGAAGAGAAAGAGGAGGAGAAAAAAGAGAAGATGAAGAAAAAGAAGGAGGTGGAGGTGAACGAGAAAAAGAACACGAAGAAGATAAGGGGACCTGTTGCGAAGATTTCAGTCGAATTTCCTGCGTTTCGCGTAATTTCTTTAGCTGCAAAAGCAATGCCGTCTTAATTTCCGTCATTTTTTTACTAGTATCGAGAAAGATGGTTTCGATTATATTGGTTGTCAGAGCATTAAGAGTGGTTTCGATGTTTATTCGCATCTACGATAAATCAAAAAGATATACGTAATATCAAAATATATAGATTTTTTAATATACAAAATATTTATCACACATTTTTTTCAAAAATTTGTAAAGAAATAAGAATATAATTTGAACATTTTAAATTTAGTCTCACGGTGTAGAACCAAATAATGAATTTGAAAGTTATCTTACCTGGTTGAAATCTTCCGAAAGTCGCGTCATCCTTTCCGACATTACGTGCAGCGTTTCCTTTTTGGAACGCATTGTTTCCACCAGATGATCAAATTTCTTTGTCGAAGAAGAAATCCTCCATAAAGGCGGAACGATCAATTTCTGTTGCAGTTTTTTGTAACCCTGTAAAAAAAAATTGATTATCAATTTTACTTAAAATAGACAGATGTTACAAGTAAGATATTTATATATAAGTAATAAAATAATATTTACGTACAGACATATATGTGTAATTAAAGTTATTTATAAAATTATTTCTGTGATTAAAAAACTTTTCCAAGTGCTAAGAATACCAAAGTATACCAAAGAATTTGTTCCATTTCAATATGTTAAGCATTATAGAAAAATTTGACTGTAATTCAATATAACTGCAGTGAGGAAATAAGAATATTCATTTTAAACAAATTATATAATATAAGAAACTTACGACATTTACGAGATGCAGCAATTTTTTTATCAGCCAAATGCTGATAGTGATCACCCATGTGATTATCGTACGGGTAATGTTTCTTCGTTGAAATACATGGGTGGGAGTGTCTCGAACCGTTGTTTGGGGTGCCTGGTGATTATGAGAGCCATTCCAGTGATATTCTGTCTAATTATTTGAAAATACAGAGAAAGAAATTCTAAATTATCATGAGAAAAAAAATTAAATTAGTAAAATTTTATATTATTAGAAAGAAATTTACAAAGGTTAAATAATAAAGAGCATACAGCCACAACTAAGATGTAAGTAAGTTATATATTATTTAAACAGAATTCATAACAATAGGTAGACGTTTCGGTCAAGATTTGACCCTCTTCAGTACAATAAATACGTTAAAAATTAAACTAAATACATAATTTGACTAATAACTATAAAGATAGATAATACATTTTATTATTTCCTTATTATACAGAATTGTTCGCCATCGATCTAAGTGATTGGAGATAAATTTAAAACTTAAAACATTAAACTAAATACAAAATTCGACCGATAATTATAACGATAGTCTGTACGAATTTTGTTATTTTCTTATTATATGGAATTGTTCGCAATCGATTGTTCGTAATTGGTTTACGATAAAAATTAATAGCAGTCACAATATATGGATAGAAAACTTTTTCAGTTGCAAAGGCTTTTATTACTTCTTTTTTCTTCAATATAAGTAATACTTCAATTAAATACAGACGAGCCACACACAAAGAGACACACAAATACCGAGTTCTATTGTGAAACAAAATTGATTCATTTAAGTTTGAGTTAATTATTATCATATTTTTAAAAAGCAATTAATATACAAATATGTTAAAGTTTAGATTTACCAACGAAAGTTATTCAAAGACTTTTTTCCTTGTTTTCCTTTTAGAACGAATTTGAACGAAAAAAAGGAAAAAAAAAAAGAAAAAAAGTTCGATATTATGTGTGAAAATTTGCTAATGTAGTGTATGTATATACATACGTATGTTCATTTCGTGTAAAACGATCTCGAAGACATAATATATAAAAGATAAAACAAAATTAAAAAACAAAATTTCGATTAGATTTAAAATAAAAATTTGAATTAGATTTAACGCATGTGTTATCTCTTATCAAAATATTGTATATTCTAATATAAGAATTTTATTGACTTTTGAAGATATTGTAACATTAAAGTTCCTAATTATCATGGTTGGGTAAGTTAATTTTTTTTGTTAACTAAGTTAAGTTAACAGCCTTGAAAATTTAACTTAATTAAAATATAAGTTAATCCATAATAAAATTAATTGAATTAAAAGTTAAGTTAATAAAAAAAGTTAAGTTAATTAAAAAGTTAAAAGTTAAATTTGATTCGAACGAACAATAAAAAAAAAAGTTTGAAGATTATTTTACATGATTTTTTTTCTTATAGCTTATTTATTAAAGAATTTGGTTATTTTTGTTCACAAATAACGATTATACAATATAAAATTACTAAATTATATACTCATTAGCATTGTATCTAGGATTGGCTTCAAAAAATTCGAATTAAAAGTTAATAGTTACTGATAAAATGTAACTAAATTAAGTTGAAATTAATTAACTTTTTAACTTAACTTTTATCTTTTTAACTTAGCATTACCTAACCCTGCTAATTATATTTAATTTCAATTATACCTTTTTTTCTAAAAAAAAATATACATATAATTTATACATATATAGAAGTTCTACATTACCGATTTTATATCTTCGACAAATCTCCAGGGTATGTCAGATAAAGACATCAAAGTAGGTAGAGGGAAAGCCTCTTCTTCTTGATCTAGTTCGAATCCTGCACAACAGTTTTCAACGTATTAAAAACATCAGTCACAGTCTTGGCTAGAAATTGATCCAAACAAGGCGCTACCGCGTCGGCTTTCTTGCCCGCGCTACTACTAGGTCGAAGAAAGTGACGCAGTTGTGGCGGACATTCGTTCGCCAATCGCGTACATAACGTTTTCAAATACATCTCCAGTTCGATCCGGCCACCCTCAGGCAATATCCGCCAATTCCGACATGATATTTGCTAATGATGGAATCTGGAATTTTGCGAGCATAATATAGTTATTAAATTTAAATTACAACTCTGAATTTATTTGTATCAATTTATTTTTATATAACTTTTTAAAATATTTTTCAGTTGTAAAAACCTTACTTCTTCTAAACTGATGTGCAATTGAACAAAATCAGCGTGTTGCCTTTTGATTATGGTTGTTTCGAATAAATCTACCTCATGTTGTTCGACATCATCAAACTGTATACAATAGTACAATTGCTGCGAGCCGTCCGTTGCAGTATGGAACTCAGTCCAAGGAATTGATAAATTCATAAATTGGCTTCCTTCATATATCACGTAGGATTTTTCTTCAACGTGTCTGAAATTTACAGGTTTATGTAGCAATGTAATTGAGATTAAATAGCATTACTAACAATAGTGTGTTTGCTGTAGATCTCTGTTGCAACAGATTTCTAAGCCTAGCGATAGTCGTAGCAAAATCTGTCAGCTCTTCGTATACCGGTGATATCTTATCTTCATCTAATTCCAGATCTGTATTAGTTATGCTTCCTCCCCATAGACCACTGTGCTCTGTAGAAAGACCTTCCAAACACAGAGTTGGTCTTTCTGCAGTTACCATTAAAACTGCATTCTTGTTTTCACTAGTAGTAGTTGCAGTTGGACTAGACTTAGATACAGATTTTGGTAATTGCTGTGGGATCACAGCCGCTGTCACGGATGTAATACCATCACTCAAAGCAACACTTATGGTACCCTAAAAAATTAAATTATTGTATGTTATCATTATTGTGTTTTATATATATATATATATATATATATATATTACTGTATGATAATGTTACTATTAGAATTTACATTGATATTTTGTTTAACTGGAGTAATGACACTATCAACTTTGTGTGACGGAGCTTCCAATAATATTAACATATTTTTAATCAACCAATCTGGGTAGCTTATTGTGTCTATTGTTATTAAAAGTCTCTTTGCTAAAATAGATAACAAAAGTTTGCATGGTAATGAACTAGTTAATTCCCATTGTAAAAACTCTTGTGCCAGAACAGTAACTAAACGATATAACATGTGCTCCAACGTCGACGTACTACGAGATCCAGGGTGTAAATATTTATAAGCTTCCTCCATGCTAGCTGCAGTACCCTTCTCAACTCTACGTAATACTCTGTGGAAATGTGGATATATACTGATATGAATAAATAATTAATTTTACTAGATTTGCAAAGATAATTCTTGAGATGAATGTATTTGTACTTATGATATTCCTTTAAGTGCAACAATAACACATTTGCCAATTTATTAATAACCTTTGTCTTATCTATGAGACTGGTTTTCCAAACAAGCCTGGTCAAGAACTTGCTTAATAAGTCCTGTGCTTCATCAGGGAATGATCTGTCATTACTTATATTCCTATACCACATTTCTACATACTTTGCATTAATCTCTCGTATTATTTCTGTTATGTTCAGCTTTTTTTTTCTTGTCAAAGGGTTTTCCTTACAGGTATCAAATGCTGTATCATTATTGCATGTAACAGTACCTTCTTGTACAGAATTCAAGTTCTTTTGGTTCTCACTTTGACTCTTGTAAATGACCTCTATACTTTTATCTTTGTTTACAGAAAATTCCGAACTTAACTGACTCACTAGTCTTTTGTATATCCACTTATTTATAAATCTTAAGGGAATCGGACTGTTGGCTTTTAGTGTAAGACGTAGCAAATAACAACTCAGCCATACAGATATAATTGTAATAAATACTGCCCAAGAGACAGAAATGTATATTGGCAGAGGTGTGAGATCTATCCACCCTTGTACAATCAAGGATAATATTGCAGCTGCTATACTAAAAATTAATAGTATTTGGTTCAACCAATTCATTGGTATAACTTTCTCCATTTTGTGCACTCTAATGCTTTCAATTAACAACAACTTAAGTGTCACATTTTGTGCTACAATAACCTGTCAAAAGAAAAGAGATATATTTAATTTATTTTCAGCTAATAGTGTTACACCATATAAAATCAGGTTATATAATTAAGAGATACACTTGCTTTCGAATTGGTAGAATTATGAAAAATTCCAAACTTATAGAGAAAATCTAAAACATTATATGAAAAATTCTAAAAAAACGTTTATCAAAGTTGAGCCTTTCAAATACTGTTCAATTATTTATCAACTTAATTATTTATATCAATAATTACCGATAATTTTAAAAAACGTATCACATATGTGTCTTCCCACTTCACACACACACAATTATTTACTTTATTGTCATTCTTAAAGTTCTCTTGTAGGTGATTAACCTCGCCATCAACTGGATTGCTCCGTTCAGGGATTACGTCGCGAGAAGATTGGTGTCATTGGCACTTGCACCTAGAGATCTTACAATTCCTCTAATAAAGTCCATACAAAAACGTAGGCCGTAACACGTAAGCAGTAAGCGAATTGGCCAATCACAGTAGAGACGATAATGCCAGTAGCGAATCCAATGTTATGATTTTCTTACTAATTACGTCTTATGGTCTTTTCTATGTGCTCCAGCTTAAGCGAATTGCCCAATCACGGTAGAGACCGTAAGATCAGAAGCGAACTTAGAACATATACACATGGAATGCTAATAGGACGCTCAAGCTGGAGCCAGGATAGGTGCGAGAGAGAAAGGTATAGTAGAATTAAAATTCGCAATGCGCATGCTCAATTTCGTTACGTGGTTCCATCCATTACGTCGTTCCACTCGAAACTATGGTTGGGTAACCGAAATACGGAACAGCGGAATAGATTGACGAACGCAATGACGGAACTGAGCATGCGCATTACGAATTTTAGTTTCACTATACCTTTCTCTCTCGCACTTATCTTGGCTTCAACCCAATGCATTGGCGGTATAGGCAACGAGCAATTCCATGTGTATATGTTCTAAGGAAGCGAATCCAATCTTATAATTTCGTAAGACCGTAAGACATTAATCAGTACGGATATCATAAGATTGGATTTGCTACTGACCTTACAGCCTTATCGTGATTGGGCAATTCGCTTACTGATTACGTCTTACGGCCTTACGTTTTTATATGTGCCATGGGCTTAAGAGTTAAGACGACAGACTTCTATACATACTACTAGACTGTTAACTTGTTTAAAAAAGTGACCATCAATTTTGATATAACATTATTCATATGCGTACTAGAACCGCCTCGCGCAACTCCGTGACGTGTATCTACACATGTACACACACCAGCACACTATTTTGACAGATTAACCTATTTAACAGTATTAAAATCACCAAATACTTATTTTCATAATCCAACTATTGTAAATTATTCTAATTTATAAGAAATTGAATAAGATCGCATCTTTTATACGTTAATATTCAATTGTCTTTCCAATATTTTTACCTTTTTACTTGAAATCTTTCTCTTCCAAAAAAAAAAAAACAAAATTTTTCGCTATAAGATCACATCACTTTCTCTTCAAAAGAAACAATATTTTTCGCTATCAGATCATACCACTTTCATAAGGTTATACGTTTAGCATCTGAGTTGATGCAAAATATAGCCATGCTACATTTCTGGGTATATCGTAATACATATGCAGAACTACTATACAATTTCGGGGTCTATTTCACATAAGCTTGTCCTAAAGAGTTAGGCCCTGCGCACAATAAAAGAAATAAGGAATTAGGAATAAAGAAAGAACGATTTTAACCTATCAGAAATCGGATGCATCGGAATATATTTCTGATAGATTAAAATCGTTTATTCTTTATTTCTAATTCCTTATTCCTTCTATTGTGCGCCTTAGTAGTTTAATAGCATCAGAAAGAAACATCAGAGAGGACATAATAACGACCTAAAACCTATACATATAGCACGATTATACAAACCAAATATCGATTTATCATCTTCAGCCTTAAAAAATGGACGATGTACCTTAAGAAAAGTGGATGTTGCTATGTAGTTCACATCCACTTTGTCAGAGGACAGTAATGCGCGGCAACATTTTATAATTACAGGCCGTCATGTCCTCTCTCAGGTTTCTCTCTGATAGTATATATAGGGTATGTTTGGGGAGACGCTATCAACGCTATCAACGCTATCAACGCAAATGTTACTAACGCTGTTCAATAGTGCGATAGTGATAGTGAGTTCCATGAACGATTTTTAGCGTTTACGACGTAGCACTGAATGTACCTGCTCTTCTTCGATGTAAATAATTTTTGATTCCAAGGTAATCTTCTTTTTTTTTTAAATTATACTGTACGGTATAAAATAGATTTAATATTTAAATTTAAAGTCCAATTTTTGTATTATTTATTTGCACATATTTATCATAATTTAAAGTTATGTTATCTGAGAGTATGTTTAAAAAGTTGCGTGATAAAAATAGCGTAATTTATTAATATCTGTATTTTAATGTATAAAAATCATAAAAATGGCGGGAACGGAACAGACAGGAAACCACAGGAAACTGAAATGGCAAAAAACAGTTCACTACCTTCACTACTACTAGCATTCATGAAACTCATAAACGCTAAAGCTACCCATGCACTACCTCAGATGCAAGAGCGTTGGTAATGCAAATTATGGCAGCAAACACTATCGACAATGACGTCACGGATGGCGTTCGTAGCGTTGGTAGGGAGCCTCCAATCAACATTAGCGTTCGATAGCGTTCGGTAGCGAACTCCCCAAAGTACTCAGAAGTACTAGAAGTCTGTGTTAAGACCATGGACGTACGAATATTTGAACGAAGCGTAAAGCTAGCTTACGAGCGAGGGGACCAAAATCCCCGCGGTGGAGGGGGGGGGGGCCATCCTGTCTGGCGACATTTTAGCGCTCTATTTGAAAATTGATATATGTATTATAATATTATTTGTATTCCCAGTGCATAAAAATAGGATTTTGTGTGAGACAAAGTTAATTCAACGGTTGTGTGTAATTAAAAATAAATTTCTGTTTATATTAAAAAAAGTAATAAATATATATACCCATTACTTCTTTTAACACACATAAACCGAAAATTATTTTCAATTACACACAGCCGTTAAATATTTACAAATCAAGTAATTAAAAAAGAGGCTATGAGCCAAGTTATTTTAATGCTAAATCAGAAATAATATAAATCTAAATTTTATATAATTAAATAAAATCATAATTAACGTTACAAAGAACCGGTAATTGCAAGTAGTAACAGTTAAGCATAAAATCCTAATAAAATCCAAAATTATATTAAATATTATTAATACAAAATATATAATAATATTTCGAATTTTATATCACTAATATTTTAACATATAACTATAGATATTATTAAAATTTTAATTTTTATACAACTTTAATTGTACTCATAATTATCGGTACGTTGTGTTATTGATAATGACCTTGTAGAAGTCGAAACGTTTATTCAATTATATGAAATTTAATTTCATATTATTTTCAAATTAACATTAAAATGATTTATTGGCTCGTAGTCTCTTTTTTATTATTTATTTTATATTGAATCTTTATTTTTATTGTATAGGTTATAAATATGTATCAATGAAAAGTTATTTCGACATTTTGCTCTTGAATAATTTCCTTAGTTTTTCTGTAGCTTTTATTGATACAACCGATTGCAATGTGGCATTGTTGACGTTTTATTTCAGAAAAATATAAAATTTTGTGTATGCGCAATATTAATTGCCTTCTATTTGCACACAAGTGAAACTGAGTCTAAAATAAAGTGAATATTATATATTCAGATTAATGACGTCATTATTTAGTTTGGTAAAAAGTTTATCACTTGACAACACAGACTTGAACTTGACTTTTAAAGTGAGTTTAAGAAACTCACTAAAGCACACGGTCTTGATCTTATGCAGATTACAGGCAAAAACTCAATTAAATCTCACTTGTCAGAATGTAAAAAGAACGCGTATTCAACTGAATTATGACATCATAAGTGAGAATTATTTGAAAATCGATGCAAATGGAAAGCAACTATTGTTCTCGTTACAGTATCCAGCAGCGATATCACACACAGGTTGCATAAAGCGGATGATGCATCATTTATCCTTGTTTAACATTCGGTGAATAACAAAAATAAATAATGCAGCATGTGAGAAACAGAACGTAGCCACAGTTACTTTATTATTTTATCGCCAAAAAGCAGCATCAGTGCGCCAGACAATATGGCGGCCCCCTCCTTCTTTAAATTCTTTACCCCCCGCTCCGTCCAGATATTCATACGTTTATGGTTAAGATATAAGAGCGGAAGGACGCCATTGCTGGGACATCGTTTACACAACTCACATGTACAGAGTACGTTACATGACTCACGTTTTTACTGACACGTACGTTTATACAAAGTCACGTTTTCACTAATGGCTTCTGCACACTGGACGCGGAAACACTTGCCGCGCGGCAAAATGTGATGCGATAGGTAATAAGCTTACAGCTCCTAATGTGTTTCTTGGTTAATTGCCGCGTGTCTTTTGCCGCGCGGTAAGCGTTTCCGCATCCAGTGTGCAGGAGCCATGACACATTGCACGGTCCCAGACATGGCGCTAACCAATCCCAAGAGCGAATCGCTGTTGTCTTGACTCTTGTTATAGTCACTCTAAAACTGATTTTTCATACACAGCACGCTGCGGCAGCATTGCTATTGATTAAAAATTTTATATGAAATGACGCATTTACGACGTAAAATAATTTTGTCGCATTTCATTGAAGTTCACCCGAACGAACAATAAACAGCAAAAAATTCAAAGCTGAGTAAATCTGCAATATTTAATTCTGCAATGGATATTCTAAATTTTAACTATTATAACTATTATAACTATTATAATTTTTAACTATTATAATTACCTGAAATGGTAGTTGTCCAAATTGTAACTGCACTAACAGTGGCCATATAATCACAAATTTTTTATCTTTTTAAGTTTTCATATTAATTTTCGAGCTAAGTAAATAAAAGACACATATATGAGATTAAAATTTAATACATATGCTATTGCCACAGTATATACAGCGCATGCGTGAAATAAGTAAATGCTTAAACACAATAGGTACAGACAATAAGCACAGACAACAGGGAATAACGAGTCATCCAATCAAAGCTCTGAGATATAATATCAAACTTACCAGAGATGTGTGTAAGTTCAATATTATATCCCAGTGTTTAAGTCTTAAGTTACCTAATGTTGCCACGGTTACCACCTAAACTTCTTTCTCTTTTCATCCTTTCTTCACTCTGTCAAAATTCCTCGCAAAATTCACTAAATTTATTTGCATCGCAATTCAACGAATTCGTTGAAGTGGGTAAGTGCTATTGTAGAAACATATTGAAGCATATTAGAGCATGCGACGCGAATAAATCTAATATTGCAATGAAATATTACAGAAATAATTTAAATTTTATGAAAATTAATAAAAATAAATTGTAAAATATATTGAAAAATAAAGAAAAAAATAGAGAAAAATTAGGAAAAATATTAAATTAATTTAAAAATGTATATTTGTATAAAGAAATATTATGTAATTATGTATCTATGAAAATATTATAAGAAAGCTGATATAAAAGAAATTTATATACATATATGTTCAAAAAATAAGTAAAATGCATTAAATAAAAAGAAATCTTTCTTGCTCGGTTTTCTATGTTACTCTTGTTTACTTTTTCACAAAAATTAGACCAATCTCTCGAGATTTCTCACACAACATTTCATCAAATGGACAATACACGTAATACTTCCTTCTAAATTTCTACTCTGAACCATGTATACTTGAAAGACAAATGTTTAAATGAAACATTGAAACGCTTATTTAAATAGAGAGAGAAAGAAAGAGAAAATGTGACGATTTGCCACCAGAAGGCCCAACGGGGCTTGCTCGGATTCGCGAAAGCACCGCAGTCACGTGAAGTTACTTTAAATAGGATAACAACCTAAATTGATTCCAAGGCGTCTAAGGCGGGGGCTTTTCTTTAACAATTCTATGATTTAGAAGTTTCTTGTATCTGATGTTTCTTGTATCACAATTCATATACATGATATTGTGGTCATTCAAGCGTAGATTGTGATTGGCTGTATGTCAATGTTTCCAACGAGTGACACTGCGTCTCCCTCGTGAAATCGCGTTTGCGGAAGCTGTTTGAGCTGGACAAGAGTCTCCTCGGCCTGTTTAGATCTACTCGCCGCAGGATTCGCTCCAAATTGCCTTCCAAACTAGTCAAAATCGGCGAGAGATTGACATTTGATGCAACTCGATTTTTAATGACTCGACCGTTTCTGGGTGATCTTCCAGTTTGAGCGTTAGGTCTACGCTTCGCGGATTTCAGCTTTACGTTACGCAACATTTCCAAGGACACGATCGGACCTCTTGGGTCTGGTACAGTGTTTCGTCTATTTTCCTGAAATGTATGGAATACAATTTTTTATTTTTTATACTCCATCATTATGGATGAACATTGAATTATATTAAAAAGAACTTTTAATTTTTCGCATATACGTACACCAGCGTATTAATTTTTTATTCAACAAGGATAGAAACAAAATTTAAAAAACAAATTTTGTTTGCATTACAATTAAATGTAAATATAAAAAATATTTCTAATTTTTTCCGGTATAAAATTCTTTCTGATATATTATACTTATTTTTAATTTCTAAACATTCTCTTGGATTTACACATTCCCTTAAAAGGGAAGGCTATTGGAGAATTACAACTTTCTGATACGATCTAATTTTTTATGAATCTACCCTAATCGAACTTCAGATTGATTCTCGTATGATTTGCATTCATTAATTAAAAAAATAAAAATCTTATGAGATTTAAGCAATCACACACATACGTATTCTTAGAAGTTTATATTCACGATTTTATCGTGACGGATGCAATTTTACTAATTTACAGAATTTAAACAGTACTTTGATACTTTGTGGAGCCTTTTTCAAAGTGCCTTTCAGTAAGTCTTCGACGGTGATCTTAGGCCTCTTGCACAATGGTGTGGAACACTTTCTTGTGGGTGTCCTAGTCTTACTACTTCTGCCAGGTGTCGTCGGTTGTGACATTTGTCATTGATAATACCACCCTCACCTCCTCCGCTTCGCCATTTAATTTCCTTGCAATCTCAAAACTGAAGGGCGAAGCGGAGGAGGTAAGAGTGGTATTGAAGATTCTAATTCCGAGATGTGCGCTTTTGTAGGAAATGAAAGAGGTAGCGGAG
>NW_017304217.1:672255-673879 GCF_001594115.1 Trachymyrmex septentrionalis | reverse complement strand
TCGATGAGACGGTGAAATAAGTCGATTTGACCTACGTGGAGTCGTGTTAGGTCAATCGTAATATATGTATTCGGTTGCAAGAGGAGGAGGAGGAGGAAGAGGAGGAGGAGGAGAAGGAGGAGGAGGAGGAAGAGAAGGAGGATGAAAAAGAGGAGAAGATGAAGAAAAAGAAGGAGGTGGAGGTGAACGAGAAAAAGAACACGAAGAAGGTAAGGGGACCTGTTGCGAAGATTTCAGTCGAATTTCCTGTAGCGTTTCATGTAATTTCATTAGCTCCAAAAGCAATGCCGTCTTAACTTCCGTCATTTTTTTACTAGTTTCGAGAAAGATGTTCATATTGGTTCTTAGAGCATTAAGAGTGTTTTCGGTGTTTATTCGCATCTACGATGGATCAAAAAGATATACGTAATATCAAAATATATAGATTTTTTAATATACAAAATATTTATCACACATTTTTTTCAAAAATTCGTAAAGAAATAAGAATATAATTTGAACATTTTAAATTTAGTCTCACGGTGTAGGACGAAATAATGAATTTGAAAGTTTTTTTAAATTATTAGAAAGTGGCTAAGAAATTTACAAAGGTTAAATAATAAAGAGCATACAGCCACAACTAAGGATGTAAATAAGTTATATATTATTATTTAAACACAATTCATAACAATAGATAGACGTTTCGATCAAGATTTGACCCTCTTCAATATAATAAATACGTTAAAAATTAAACTAAAAACATAATTTTATTAATAACTGTAATGATAGATAGTACAAAATTTATTATTTCCATATTATACGGAATTGTTCGCAATCGATCTAAGTGATTTAAGATAAATGTGAAACGTTAAACATTAAACTGAATACAAAATTCGACCGATAATTATAACGATAACCTGTACGAATTTTTTCGTACCGATTCCGGAGAATATTGATGCGGATGCGAAGCGTCGCTTGTTTCTTTATCTTTATTTCTCTGATGAAAGAATCTCGGCCGGATGTTTTTCCGAGAAGACTTTTGCACCTTCAGGCCACTTTATGGGTTTATTCGGCATATTTTCAAGAATTTTTTTTCAGTAGTAAAATGCAATTAATTTAATTAAACTTTTTACACTTTATTTGTCACTTATTCAAGATTGTATAAAAATTTTTTTAAACGATTTCACGCATGCGCGGCTTCAAAATGGCGGCTGAAGTGAAGGTGGAAAAAAAAGTTTGGATCCTGAAATCTCCAGTTCTAATCGTCTGAAACAAAAAATCCAAAAAGATTCTTAAAATATATGTTAGTGGCTATATCCCGTAGTAGAATGAAACGATTTGGGCATTAAAAAAAAAATGGCGGACTTTAGAATTTTTTCACCCCTTTTTTACCCCTAAAAAAGGGGTTAAAAGTAAACGAAAAATTCTAATTCCACTAGGGGCTAAAACTACATAAATTCTGAACAACCCCTGAAAATTTCAGCCCGATCGGTTAAATAGTTCTCCCAAAATCGTGGTCCAAAGGTCGAAAAACGTAGTTTCGAGAAAAACGCGTTTAAAGTTTTGTGTTGACAATTGTTAGTAAAATTATAAAAAAAACCTTCTTACGCTCAATTGGCGATGCCTGCTCCATACATTATGCCTTCCT
>NW_017304217.1:666484-672155 GCF_001594115.1 Trachymyrmex septentrionalis | reverse complement strand
TTTTTGTGCTACACTTTCGTACGAATTGCGGATACGGGAGAATTATTGTATCCGCTTGAGAGTTCATTACTGTCCATTTCAAAGTTGTCTACTTGTATATTATTGTGGTTCGGTGTTTACATACGATAACTCTGGCTTCCCGTCATGCGCATATAAATCTATCGATTAATGTTCATTTCTATCAATGCAGATTTAACTTTAATATCTTCTTTTTCTAATTCTTACAATTTGAAAAAGATGAAAATTGAATCGATTATAATTTCGTCGTATTTAAGTTTATCTTCTTGTATAGTCTATTGTTTAAAAATTGACTTTAAAGTAAATTTATGACATCTGATTATCAAAGTCATAATATACAGTTGAACTTTCATTCGAAGAAAATTTGAACTTAAATTTAATTTATGACAGAGAACAAATATAAAATTAATTAAATAAGAAACCTTATATTCGGTCTAAGCGGATCTTAGTGCTTAAATATTTCTATGTGAATTTATATCCATATCAAATTCTGTATACCGCACGCCAAAGTCTTTTCCAATCTTGAAATCATGAACAACATCAATCCTGAACAGAACTAGAGTATAGTAATATCACATATTAAATATAAGTGTAAAATCTGATAAAAGAGGAAGAAACTTTCTTACGTTTAGTTGAAATCACGTTCTATCCAGCTAGGCCCGACAGAGATCTCACTTTTTATAATTCACAAAGTTTTCTCCCTTTTGAATATTTTTCTTAAACTCCGGGATGGCGGCGTCCAGTAATTTCTGCTCAAAGCTGCTTAGTTTACCTAATCCCAAATTCTTCTCAATTACATTTTTCTGAAATTTCAAATAAATTCCAAATGAAAATTTTCATCTTTTTTTTATGATGATGTAATTACATAATAAAATAAAACTTTTATACATTTTTATTGGGAATAGTCTTCTTAAGAAATTTTCGAATATTTCTTAAAAATTGAATTGTATGTCATATTATTCTAAGAACAGACAATATAATAAAAAATACATTTTTATATTGATTAAAAAACAAATCATGTATATGAAGAGAAGATAATGTTTTATTTGAAGTCATTTCTTTTCAAAATGTACCATGTATTGATGCAGTGTTAAGCAGTTTATTTCGATGTCTTTACTTACGCCCAGAAGTATCGGCGTAGAAAAATATTTGGCATCAGTGACATTCGACTTGACGAGCACTCGATGATATCCGTTTCCCCATTCAACGCTCTTATTAATAAAAGGCCAAATCGTGCGCCAGCAAACGCCATGGACAAAGTTGCGGATCCAGTTCCTGCTTTAGCTTTAACGACCTCGGTACCGGCCTTTTGAATCCTCTCAGTAAGCGCTTTCAGCTGATTATCTGGGAAGGAAATCGATGGTGTGCACTGCGAGATCAACGGGATAATAGTGATGCTACTATGTCCGCCAATGACTGGGACGTTGACTTTTTGTGGATCAAGGCCATAAAAAAACAACAATTTCAGTATTGTTGATATCTCAACTCTTTTCTTTTTTTTTTTATGAAAGATGGAAAATAAGTATTTATATCGCTCCAATTAATATCTCATTAAACGAAAATTAATACTGTTGCATTCGACGTTTTTAATTATTCATTACATTTATATATATAATAGTATAGGATCATTATGTTAAAGACAAAGAATAAATCTTATTAACAATATTGAAAATAGATCGAAAAATGTTCAACACAAATGATATAAATAAAGAGAGCTATACTTGATACAAGGTACAATTTGTTTAACTGGAAAGTGTAAAAATTTACACAAAAATATTAAGCGTTAAGATCCCTGATTGAATATGGCTTTATCCGCAAACGCATTGTTAAATTTTATTAATCTTCTTTCTTATTTATACATATGTATATTATCATGTTTATACATATGTATATATATTATCATGTTTAATCCCTTGCATATAGAACAATCTGAAGTTAAATGTACTTGAGAAATAGGTGAAAAAAAAATGTAATTAATATATGTTGATCAAGACAGATGAAGTCTTAATTTATTAAGGTTGCTATAGTGACTTTCGTAACGTATATATCCAATTTAGTGCCGAGGTAATTTTGTTTGTGTTAGGAACATAAGTTAAAGATTATTTTATGTATGTATATTGCTATATTGAATACCTTAGCTTCCGCGATGAAGGTGTTTGCTCTGACAATATCCAAAGTAGTCACTCCGAATACGCGGTTAGGATCGTAAACGCCCGCCTTTTGTAGCACTTCACTCGCAATTGGTACTTTGCTGTTGACCGGATTTGAGATGATGCTATGAAAGCCCTTGGCGCAACTTTAGCCACCGCAGCGGCAAGATCCCGGACGATGGAGGCATTCGTATTAAACAGATCATCACGTGTCATGCCTGGTTTGCGTGGAACGCCCGCAGGTATAATAACAACCTAAAAGTAATGCATATGAATAAATAAATCGTGAAAATTTAAAACGAGATCGATTAATTTCAATCTATTGAGTTAGATAAAAATAACTATTTGTAAATGTAACTATTAGATATTTATGTTGTAAACATTCTGTATCTATCAAATATTGACTAATATAATCTTTTGTATCATAATGATAACACATACCTGAGAACCTTTAAGAGAATCTTTGAGCTGCTGCGGACCATTATAGGCTTTAACTTTTGCAGGAGTATTCATATGTGAGAGATCGGTAGCGATATCAGGTATGTTCACAATATCATATAGTGATAATAGATCCCGTATAAATTCCCGATAATAAATTCCGTAACAAGAGGAAACTGTTTGAAAAGCAAAGATAGTGGCTGGTCAATACCACCGCTTGCTCCCATGACACTGACTTTTGCATCGCGCTGCGAAAAGAAGAATACAGTTAGAATTTTAACATTTTGAAAAAAAAACAATTTGCCTAGAACTTAATCCAGGTGAGGAGTTTAATTAAGAAAGTAATACTCTGTTAAATCTTTAAAATAATTGTATTTGCAATTAACGCTTAAAAATTCCTCCAATTCTTATCTGTTGATTTCAATATATTTATTTTAATTTATTTCATAGCTCATTTTTTCATATAAAAGATTCATATAAAAATATGTAGGTATAACAAAGCATCGGAATTATTCTTTTTTCGCAATCAGGTTTCGAAAATGTGATGGGCCAATGTAACATGTCAGCATTGGAGCTGAATAATTTGCAGTTGCATAACAATGTTCCGATTATGGCACTCATGGTTCAATGATATATGATAGGTGACAAGCAATATCTCTTAATTTCTCCCATCGCGCCGTACGTGTCGTCAAAGGTCATTAAAGATTCTCTTTTCGCATTCATCATATGAACCAACGATCCCAAGAGATATAGCAAATATAGCCATAACTAGCGACTTGTATATTAATATAAGAGGATGTGAACTTGTCACATATATTGTATATATATGTGTGTGTGTGTGAGCGCGCGCGCGCGCGCGTGTGTGTGTGTGTTGCGTGCATAAAAAAGAATATATATCGATACAGATTTACATGAGAAATAAGATTCTGAAAGATAACTTTTCAAAGATGGATTTATTGCTCCACTGAATCGCTATCCGCACATGGAATCTCTAGCAAGGTAATAAAATATTACACATTACTCTCACAGGATATATTAATGATAATTAATTGCCGACCGATTCTCACTTCTTAGAAAACAGATTAAAGTTTTATGGTTCACTGTAGTGATACTTTACCATGGCGCTCGGATAATAGTTTTGCGCCTTGCTGGCTCACATTTACGACGGGCCTGAGGAATCGAGGCAGCATGTCGACGGCAGTAGTGAGTGGACGTCACGCGTCAAATGGTCGTGAAAATTGTCACGAGAAGAGCACTCTCACGCCCGATATGTCTCAAAGACACTCGTGTGACCTTCTTCGCGAGAAATTCACTGACAGCCGGTGGCTCTCTCACCGAAAGATGAATTTAGAGACCTCGTGTGATGGTAATGTCAAGTTTCAATTTCAAGATATCAATATATTGGAAAATATATTTTTCATATTTGTTTGTTTCAGTTTTTTACACAAGATACATAAATCCTGATACATAAATTTGTAGTTACTTACCATAAATATAACAAATATAGATTACGTTCAAATTATGTCTGTAGACTATATATTATTTATATATTAAATTATATAAATTATTATATATTGTATGATAATATTAAGATACTGTAACGTCGTCCGATTTTTCCCTCTATATTCTACCTTGTTAATGGTTTTAGGAATGCCGGCTTGAACCCGCGCATTTTTAATCTCTATAACTACTTTTATGACTATTTTATTATTGCTGTATTTTATCATTATTGTATTATTTTAATATAAGTATATAATTGCGAATAACACAGACATGCCCAACGACATGCAAATATTTTATTAGTTTTAAATTACTAAGTCTCTTTCATTATATTTTAATTCTGTTAACTATCTTTTATTATTATTCCATTATTCCCCTTTTCATATTGTTAAATATAAAATATAATTAATATTAAGAAAATCCATGTATCACACTGCGCAAACATCAAGTACCATTACGCCTCAAGAGGAGCTATCGATCGATGCTGGAAGTAAACAGAGCCGCATACCATGATTATCTATCCAAAATATTGAGTCTAACGAAAGGACCGAGGCATACAAAGAAGACGATCGACAACGCCCTGGCAGTTGCTAACTGACTCCCGTGCTGATTGCACGTTTTTATTCTACCGCGTAATCTAAATTTCAATCGCGTATATTCACCGAATACATTTCAAGTTTCACTGCGTTCACTGAGTTTTATTCTAAATATATTCACTGCGTTCACTGAGTTTTATTCTAAATATATTCACTGCGCCCACTGAGTTCACTGAGTTCACTGAGTTCACTGCGTTCACCGAACCCTCAGTGTTATATGGTTTCGTCATTTTTTTTTATGAGTGAAAACCATTTCATCTCGATCAGTTGCCGCGCTCCGGGCGTCCCCTGGTAAAGTCTGTGCCGCATATTGACCGGAAAACAAAGCGGAGCATTGTAAGTTCTAATCCAGGACGTTACAATACAATTACAATTATTAAGTTACATTACCGATATTAGGTAAATTTTTGTGATTATCATTGAAAGCTCGGTGATAATTAAAGAGTACCGATGTTATCGACTGTTGTTTTAAAATTTTCGACAATTTAACATCGAATATTGACTTTATCACACCGACGAGATACTATTAAAAACGACGATCTTGGGCAAATTTTCGTGATTACATATTAATGGGGCATCGTAGGCCTGGAGATAATTGACATTATCGAATAAAAATTTGCAATTATTAACATAAATATTAGGTGTAGTAAAAAGAAATCTATTATTTTTCCAATAGATGGCTTTAGTAATCTGTATCTCGCGTTGTATAAGTGCGATCGGATTACGCCAAATGGCGTTAGAAAGATAAGATTTCGTACTAAAAAAACTTCTCAGACAGTTTTGTGATTGCTTGAGTCAGTATTGTTTGAGCGCGTGTCAAAGATGGACACCAACAAAGAGAAAATACGCCATATTTTACAGTTTTTCTTCGATAAAGGCGAAAACGCAAGCCAGGCGGCTGAAAATGTGAATAGTGTTTATGGTCCTGATACTGTAACAGTCAATATCGCGCAATTTTGGTTTCGTCGA
>NW_017304217.1:661809-665976 GCF_001594115.1 Trachymyrmex septentrionalis | reverse complement strand
ACACATCGATAGTGACTCGCCAGAAGCTCCGGGAGCTTGGTTGGGAGGTTCTTATGCATCCACCTTATAGTCCGGACCTGGCACCAAGTGATTACCACCTGTTCCTGTCTATGGCGAATGATTTTGCTGGTGAAAAATTCGCCTCAAGAGAAGCTTGTGAAAATCGACTGTCCCAGTTTTTTGCCAATAGGGACGAGGGTTTCTATGAGAGAGGCATAATGAAATTACCTTCAAAATGGCAACAAGTTATCGAACAAAACGGTGCATATTTAACCTAAATCGGATCATTCTAACTATGCTAAATAAAGCCTTCAATTTAATGCAAAAATAATAGATTTCTTTTTACTAGACCTTATATATATTTCGAATATTTCGATAATACATTGTTATATTCATGATTTCTTTATGCACTACATATAAATGCTGTATAAATAAGCATAATTTCAAAATTGTACAGACTCTAATGAAGTAAATCAACTATTAATAAAAAGCTACTATTAATAAAGAGCCGACGCTCCCAGCAAACGAAAATGGATTGAAACGGATTAAAATGGATTCAGATTTTCAGAAATATGGATTCATGAATATTAAAATGAATCCTTTTGAATCTTGAATACATTTTTATTCATTTATAGGAATTGCATAGAGCATATCTCTATGTCTTTCAATCTAAAAATAATATTAGCTTTTTCTGTGCACAAACACACAATTGTGAATACTGTTCAATTCAAAATTTTGAATAGCAAATGCAGTTTTTCAATCCAATTGAATCTAATTAAATCCAATTGAATCCAATTAAATCCAAAAAAATATTCGCTATTTAAAATACGCATTCGGATTAGAAAAAAATTTTAATCTATTTTATTCCATTCTCGTTTGCTTCATGCCCGTGTCGCATGTCCTGGCGCGCGAAATTTGAGGGTCCGCAGGATCTTCTCGGGCCACCTCGAAGCTTTGAGGTATCTTCTCGGGGCTCTCGCCGTCCTTGGGGCGTAGAGTGACCACCCCTATCTTGCCATTCCAATCTTCGTTCCGCCTTGTGCCTAGAAGATGATGTGATAAAAGGTGTCTTGCGACAGCAAAAAGGGTGAAATAATGAATGATATCACCTGCGTGCGACCCGGGGAACAGAGTGTCGTGCGTCCCGGCAAATCCATTCGCAGCGGTCGTTACTCGACTTCCAGTCTTGATCGTCTTCCTTCTTCTCTCTTCACGGTTCGGTGTGGCGGCGTTAATCTGCCAAGATCGCGGGAGTCGCCAGTTTCTATAACTCTCGGTACGGAAATACACAAAAAAGGAAACGAAAACGGCAATGCGAAACGCGTGAGACACGCAAATAACGTCGCGAAAAAGCGCAGATGCGTCCGCCCCCTAAAATGTGGAAGGAGTCAGGACGCTAGATTGCACTATTCGGTCGGGTCGTGCGATCCTTGTGACGGACGGAAAACGTCACATCACAATTCCCCCTTCCCCGGGGAGGACTGAGGAGGTCTTGGCTACGACGAACGTCGATAGCCACCAGTTTCTTCCTAATCGTTACTCAGCGGCACGTCACGGACGAGCATCTGGATTGCCTTTTCCTTAAGTACGGTACGGTATTGACGGTTTTCCTCCTCCGGCCCCTAACGCGAGGGTTGTTCGGAATCCCCGGAAGGGACCTACGCAAAACGGTACTGACTCCAAGCAATGAGGGAAGGCAGTCGCTGGCGGTCTCGTGAACACGTCTAGCGGCCCCGAAAATATGCTCTATCGCGGCCTGCTCCCGAGCTCCTCTCTCTCCGTTACGCTAATATACGCCAAAATCACTCTTCAAGTTTCCTGACTCTCAGAATGCGGTAGGAGAACACAAAAAGAAAGTGGTAGATAACAGGGAAAGAAGAAAAAAAAATTTTTCGATTTTTACAATACCCTGCTCGCTAAACGGTACACAAGTGCTTGGCTTCCGGTAGCAGCTTGCCTGCTGATCTCCCCCCTCCCCAAAATCTTCCGAGGCGGACACGGCATCGCTGCATCGTGACTACCCAAACAAAAATTGAGCTTCGCGTCAAACGCCTCGCCAACAGCCTTGTCGTACGTCCAACTCCATCACCAACGAAAATAAGATCGGGAACTCTCAGTATACCAAGGAGCCACGAAAAACAAAAAATATATATAGTGAGAACAGGAATAAGCTCTGCCACTCATTTCAAAAAAAGCCGCATGCATCGCAAAAACATTAAGTAGGCGGTAGGGTCGGTATGAAGAAGGAAAAAGGGAAATGGAGCGGCGATCAAGGCCCAAAGACAACTATGGGTTTTGGCGATAAACTTTATTTCGATAGCGCGATAACGATATTGTTTCCCGGCTCAACTATGGCGCGGGACGGTAGGGGCCCTTCTTTGCATACTCTTTCTTGCATCGCGGTCAGGTTTTCCGTATCATGCCCGCTCTCCCGCATCCGTAGCAAAACGGATGGTCTCGGATGTACGGGCAATCGGTGTATCTATGGGTTTCCCTGCCACAGTTCCAGCACCCGCCCGGGTCGCTGGTCCTCCTACCGTGTATTCTGCCGGTCCCGTCGGGCCTCCGCTGCGGTGTTGGCGATCGCGCCCCTCCCCCGGCCCCGGAGGTGTTTCGTTCCTCCCTTGTTCCTTTCTGGGAGGCTGGTGTTCCAGGTGGTATAGGGTCGGTCTGTTGGGCCGCATCCCGGGTGCGGGATGGTCCGTTTCCTACCTGCACAGCGGCGTCCCGGGTGTCGGACCGCTCCTTTACTACAGCTCCCCCGGTGCCGCTGCGCCGATATTCTTCCGCCACTTCTCTCGCCTCTCTTCAAAAGGTCGGATAGGCTTGGCGGATTCCCTGAAAGACCGCATTATATCGTCTTCTGAAAGTCTCTCCTCTCTCCCCCATCCTCTCGGGGCAACACCGTTCAATAGTCTTCGAGATCCACCACCCAGCGACTACTCCGATACTGATAACTGCAAATGTGAAGCTAGGGATTAGCAAGGCTAAGAAATGAGGTATGGTTTGAGATCCTTTACATGCAATTTTCCCACCCGAACACCTTCGAGACTCGCCAACTATACCACTGGAGAAAGAATCCCACTAACCTTAAATGGTCCCTGGAATTTCGGCGACATTGTGAACCGCCGACGATAGAGTGTTGTCGTCTCAGAATGAGATCCCCCACTTTAAAGGTGCGATCGCACTTACGTAAATTATAGTGTCGGGCCTGCTGCTGATGGGCCTGATCGAAGTTATCGCTAATCCAACGATGCAGCAATTGTAACTGCAGCGCTCCTCCCAGTTCGCGGGGTCTCGCGGCTCCACCCCAGTCGCCCCTTGGTTCCTTCGTCGCAACGATCATGCCGGTATCAACTTGCGACTTAAATTTAGAAAAGCGGGTGAGGTGCCGACCGATGAATGGTGAGCGGTATTATATGCGAAACGGAAATCCCTCAAATGAGTGTCCTATTCGCGGTGATCACGACTGAGAAAAGCCACAATCATGGTTTTGAGGACCCTATTCACCCTCTCGACGGGATTAGCCTGCGGGTGATACGGCGGGACGGTAGTAAGAACGATGCCGCTTCTCGGCGAAGGCTTGTAATGTCTTATTAACGAACTCCATACCGTTATCCGTGAGCAAGAATCTAGGCGTACCTCAGCGCGAGATGACGAGATCTTCTAAAGCCTCGCATATTAATTTTCCGTTCCCGTTCTCAGGGCACTCGATCCACTTGGTAAACAAGTCTTGGATCACGAGAACGTACACGAAACCCGATTTCCTACGCGGAAAGGGTCCCATAATGTCGGCGGCAACAACAGTCCGCCGACCCATGAGTCCCACAGGACTAACCTGTTCCACTTTTGTACGTTGACAAATATCTCAGATGCGGATATACCTCGCTACATCCCTAAACATATTCGGCCAATAATACGCGACAGCCAAACGCTGATATATCTTATCAATCCCTAAATGACCCGCCTGATGGTCATCGTGAGACTCACTCAGAACCTCCAACCTCCTCTCACGTGGCAACACTAACTTCCAACGATCGAGATCCTCTATCACATCCGACGCGGTTGTTCGCGGCCTCAAATAATAAAGTTGGCCATCGACCACCTTCCAATCGGTAAACAACTTATGTTAAGCTTCTCCGAAACCTCGCGGAAACGCCTATCAAA
>NW_017304217.1:647653-661709 GCF_001594115.1 Trachymyrmex septentrionalis | reverse complement strand
AAATAATAAAGTTGGCCATCGACCACCTTCCAATCGGTAAACAACTTAAGCTTCTCCGAAACCTCGCGGAAACGCCTACGATATCAAAAGTCTTCTGTATCATCCGGAATCTCGACATCCGCGACAGTCACTAACAAAACGTTAACATTCTCGTCATCTCTGGTGTCACTCTCAAATGCACGCGATAAGGTATCCGGTACGTGGTGCAAAGCACCTTTGCAATGTACTATCTCGTAATCATACTCTAACAACTCTAATGCCCAACGCGCTAATCGGTCCGTCGGATTTTTCAAATGGTGAAGCCAACGCAAACTACTATGATCGGTTATTACCGTGAATCTAGCCCTCCAAATACGGCCGAAATTTTTGTATCGCCCATACAACCGCTAAACACTCCTGTTCGGTGATAGAGTATTTCTTTTCAGGGTCCGACAGCGCGCGACTCACGAACGCGAGAATATTTCCATGCTATTGATGGTTTGCGTTAAGATGACACCGATACCAACGGAACTAGCGTCAGTTTGTAGAACGAAAGGAACACTAAAATCGGGACACGATAATATCGAAGCGGATACCAATTTTGTACGAATCTGCTCGAAAGCATGACATTGTTCACCTCCCCACTCCCAGCGCTGGCTTTTCCGTAATAAGCGCGTGAGCGGTTCACTGACAGTAGCAAATCGCGGAATGAAGCGACGATACCAGGACGATATATCTAAAAATCTGCGTAACTGCTTGAGATTACGTGGAACGGGATATTTTACAATTGGCCTTGCCTTTTCTGGATCGTCAGTTAAACCGTCTCTCGGCACTATAAATTCCAAATAACGAACTTGTGAATGGCAAAATTCACACTTCTCGGGATTCACAGTCAGACCAACGGCAAAGATCTTACATAAAACTCGCTCAAGCCATTCTAAATGCTCTTCAAAAGTAGGCGTTACGATAACAATGTCGTCTAAGTATGCGAACACATGTGGTTCCATCTCCGGCCCGATTAATTTGTCTAAAAGTCGCTAAAAAGTCGCGGGCACTCCCGTCAACCCGTATGGCATTCTCGCGCGATATGGCCGGTTTTCTCACAATTCCAGCACTTAGCCGTCCGCGCGAGCGTCGTCGCCGAGATCGGGGAAATGGACGCCCCCGAGGTTGCGGGCGCTCTTGTCCCCCTGGCGACAGCCTCGACCCGATTGCGGTTCGCGGCTCTCTTACTTCCGGCGATCGCCGGGGCCGAAAACTCGATCGCGTCTGCCCGACTGTTACGCGGGGGTTTACGCGGGCGATAAGCTAATTCCGAAAATAAAGATTTTTCCGGTTCGGGAGGAGCTCGGCGCGTGGTGTAGCCTTGTGGCTCACCTCCAATCGCGAAGCTCTAAAGTCGCAAAATCTGAGAACTCGTCCCTACAGAGATTCATCTGCAAACGCGATAGCATATTAAGATGCGCGTAATTCAACTGCTCCATCAAGTTCCACGACGGGCTCAAACGACTGAAAAGGGCTTGCATGTACGTTAAATAATCAGCGACCGGCTCATCATCCCCCTGTGTGCGGCGCAAAATCTCATCCCGCAACGCGTATTGAAAATCCGGATCGCCGAAATGTCTACGCCACGCAATTACAAATTGATCCCAGGTCTACCAGTTCGTATGCCGAGAACGATACGAAAACAGAACAGCGCGGTACCCGACAAGAAAAATGGCAAACACCGGAAAAGATCGGCATCGTTAACGGGAAATAACTCACGCCCCTCTTCAATTCGAATTAGAAAGACCTCGGCCTCACTACCTCGCGCGAACACTTTAAATTCCATTTACGCAGCGCGTTAATAATGTCTGAGATCGAAGTCTGTCACGCGCCCGAGGTGTCGGCGGGACGCAAGGGTGAGGATGCTCTCCGATGGGGGGAGTACTGTGCGCGTCCACGCGATCCCCCGAATAATCATGCAGAAGAGGCCCTGGACTGTCCGATCGCATAGGTATCGCAGTTGGGGGTCGCAAACCTGTGGGTGTGTCCTCCCCCGCACGCTGGGAAGGCTCCGTGTGTACCAGCGCATTTAGTTCGTAGCGCAATGAACGGTCGTGCAGAACGATGGTATCCCCTTCAATCGCCTACCCTCTACGCGACAATTCCTCTCTTAGCTGCTCAATGGACAGTCTGTAAATCCACGAAAGTCGCGAACGTCCCTCAGACATTCTGGCGGAATTCGGAAGCAAATGACAACAAGCGGAAACGCGGAAACAATGGGCACTGACAAACCTCCGATAACCAAATCTCCGACGAAATATCGCACGTAGACAAAAATAATCTTTCCGCTACAGATCCCCTAGCATTTGCGCCTATACCCGCACGCGACAATAAAAGAGAGCCTAACAATAATGGGCAACCTTCAACCCTAATTTTGAAACGACCGTATACTCGGGCGTGATTGTCAGAAACGACCTGTACACTATAATAATATTTAAGAGGCAAATATTCAGTGAGGGTAACAGCGCACGGTGGCCTTGAGCCCGCGAGAATAATAACACGTGTGCCGACAGCTCGGCGCAAAACAACACGGCCCGAAACCAATAACAACAACAAAAACCTCGCGACCCTAAATCACGACAATAACTACTCGAGACGACAAACACTAGCGAAACTCACGAAAATCAAGGACGCGTGATGTAATATGAAATTCCAGAGCTCATTCATATAATATCTTTACAATGCGCGCAGATTACACATCGCAACTAATGCTGTGGAAGAAAGAGATTATCACATTCAAATGAAAATTTAAGCACTTCAAAGGCACAAAAAATTACACATAGCAAAGGCAGAATTATAAAACACAGTATTCGCCGCATTCGCTCTCCAAATTCCTCAATTCTTATTTACCGAGAGAAAAAAAAATTCTGTTTCTATACTCGGGCTCCACACGTTGGACGTCAAATTTGTAACCGCACTTACGAGCGTGGCACAACTTCGTCGCGCGTTCACAGCAGATTTCCTTATGCAATCGAATTACGGGTGACTTTAAATGAAACGCGGCAGAAAGGCGTCTTCATGCGGCCACTCTTAAGGGCAACACAAAATCGCGAAACAATAGTTGGGCGCCAGACACGAGTGAGCGTGCCACTCTTTCTCGAAATTACGCGATATTTCTCTATGCAATATGTATTCTAACGGGCTGTGTCGACAGGCTCTCAACCGATAGGTCAGCCTCGGAAATGGCAGAAGGGCGGTTCGTGGTCGAGAATAGAGGATCGTTTGGAGAAGCGAATAGTAATGACAATAAAGTACACAAGAATTAATAATAACAAGAATAACAAGTGTATTGAACAAGTCTTTGACTTTCATTTACATCTGCCGACAAAATGGTGATGATAAGATCTGACTAACCGCGATAGCTGTTTCGCACCGGCCTCGAAATGTTTTACGCGGTGCGTACCAATTTCTTTAGAATTCTGCAGCACGAGCTCACGCCACGCAAGGATACTTTCACGAATTATGCAACAATAATCCGCCGCTTCACTCGGCGAGAGAATCTGATAAGGACTGTAACGTAAACACGGCGTGATCTCGTGCGCGCTCGCGGGGCTTCGCAACGCTCGACCGAAGGTTAGATAAAGACAGAATACACGCAAACTCGACACGACGCAATCTCGAATATGCGCAATTATTAATTACTATAACAAATTATCATTAGTTATTACGACACAAACTGCCGATACTCTAAGAGACATGCAGATCTTACGCTGCAAGATTCCGAAACGACAAGATACGCGCCAATATTACAGTACGGCACTTTGACGCGATACGACACAAAAACATGACACGCGACAAAACCTTACGATAAATGACGAGGCTGTGGCCTTGGCGGACGCAGTAGAATTTCCCCGACTATGACTGACCGTCCCGGGAGGCGACACGTTTACCGTCTCGGAATAACGATATACAAATAAAATTTTTAATTGGCATTTGAATATTTCTTTTACATTCCGTAAATATTCGGAATATTTTGGAGTATTCTTAAAATTTTTTTGGGGATTTTAGGAACATTTTATGAATATTTTAAGAATATTTAGCGTTTACTGAGAGAGACATTAAAAAACATTTTGACTTTTAAGTGATGAACTACTATCACATATGGAAACATCAATTACAAGTTATATGATTGTTAATTATTTCCGTTAATTTACGGCGTTTGTATACTAGACGTAAGAAATAACACTTAAATGTGGATCCTATGTTATCACGTAGTCAAACCCATCAAGTTGTCGAAAGAAAAGAATCGATACTTTTTTTTTCTCTTTTCTTTTTTGCAAATGTTGCGTTCTCATACTCCAATAGTTGTTTAAGGCTGAGAGTGTTACGTCTTATAGACGCCATGATTCTTTTCTTTCGAGAGAATCCATGTCGCGACTACGGTTGGCGTCTATGAGACTCGAGTGGAGTCCTCTGCTAACGGTCTGACAGAACTGAAAAGAGGGACCGGACAAGCTCCACAAAAACTCGTAAACGCCAATCAACTAGAAGAAATAATAACCTTAATGCAGATTCGAAAGGTGATAAGATTGCAAAATACATTATAAATGTACCGAAGTCACGCAATAGTAAAAATCCAAGCTTTGACATCTCAGACTGACCAACAATTTCATCTTAAGAAAACAGGCGCCACGTCGCGCTTAAAACATCATAAAACGCATGGAATAACTTTCCACGATAGCGTTATCTAACATCGGATTAGTGACTGACAATGGTTGCTCTACACGCAAAACTAGTTGTGCACGGTAACCGTCTGTTTACCTAGCCATATTTTCCGCGAGGATAACAGAATTCATCATCCGTCTGGAGCAATCTTGCCTCCTTAAAGAAAAACATAAATCATTTCTTTTCTCCTCAAAATCCCTCTAACAATGCACTTTAGATTAACAACGATAGAACGCTATAAAAATCGTAAATCTCACGTGACATTGCAATTAACGTAAGCTGCTGGAAAAGTTTCTGCAAACAATATGAAAAAAACATGTAAAATTCGGTAAATGGCTTTATTGTTTTTCGAAGTATTCGCCTTTAAGATCGATACATTTTTGCATACGCTCGAACCAATTTCCGAAACATTTTTTCCACTCTAAGGCTGTAACCTCAGAAATCAGTGTACGTGTTTCAACAGCTGCTTCAGGCGACTCAAATCGCTCACCACGCATCTTATTTTTAATGTTTGGGAACAAAAAGAAGTCATTAGATGATAAATCAGGTGAATACGGACAATGAGTTATCAATTCGACATTATTACTGGATAAAAAATCAACGGTTTGACGTGCTGTGTGACAACTAGCGTTGTCATGATGAAGGATGATGCGACGATTTCGATTTGTTCTACGCAATTCATTTATGACTTCTGACAAACAAATTGTTGTATACCAATCAGTATTTATAGTCCTTCGATCCTTTAATGCCACGGTTGTCACATGTCCGGTATAACCGAAGAAACTAGCAATTATTTGTTTGGCAGCACTGCGTGAACGAATAACTTTTGTTGGTTTCCGTTCATTTTGAAATACCCAGTGGATTGTTGTTTACTTTCGGGCTCATACGAATAGATCCATGTTTCGTCCTCAGTAACAATGTTGTAGACCAAATTTGACCGACCTCGGTTGAATTTCTTGAGCATTTCTTTGCTCCATTTAACACGAGCCTGTTTTTGAGCTTCGGTCAAATTGTGGGATCCAACGGCTGCAAAGTTTCCGTACGCTCAAGTGATCATGTAAAATCATATGTATTGCTTTCATGTCAATGCCTAAGGATGCCTGAATCTCGCGGTACGTTATATGCCGGTCTCGTTCAATCATTTCACTCACAGCATCAACATTAGTGGCAACAACAGACGTGGATGGACTTCACGGAATTCATCACTAAGAAAGGTACATCCAAGCTGGAATTCGGCAAACCAATTATAAACAGTCCTATTGGATGGTGCTTCATCTCCAAAAGCCAAATGAAGTCGATCGATGCATTGTTTCGGAGTTAGATTACATTTGTAATCGTAAAAAATCATTGCCCGAAAATTTCCATTTTCTTACAAAATAACTTCCTTTAAAATACTATGCAAACAAAACTAGTTGACTTGGATACAAACTGTCAATTGAATTATAGATTAAAAATGTCTAATTTTACGGATATGATAGTAGCAAAACGTTGGCGCCACTGGAAGTACTAGATTGCAGAAACTTTTCTAGCAGCCTACGTATCTGCGAATGTGTTTTTAATACACTCAAACGTAACGTCTTGCTCGAACGGAGTTCGGAAAAAAACCGGTTAACCAAATACAAAAAAGCTCTGCGTCGCGTCGTTGCAAAAAGCTGTTGGTGCAGCGAGGCGGATTTTTACCCTATATTATCGGACTTATATTATCGACCTTATTATCACTAATTATCGAAGGAACTAGTAGAGATAAAAACGTTATGAAGAGGGCTAAAAAAATGGTTTTAATTTCGACGGAAAATCTGGAGAAAATGCAACATCAGTTACGTCAGAATCCGACATCGTTTGTTGACGGAGAGTCAAAAGAAATAGCAGTACCGCAAACTTCGGATAACACCTTGAGCACTAATAACACAACGCAAACCCCGGGAACTCATCTAACACGACTCGATGCGGAGATGAGTCGTATTCTCAATTCCAGATGGCCTCGTGACGAAAGCGAGAGGTGGAAAATGTACAGAGAGGCATTATGGAGATACCTACGGTTTATCCGAGAAACGCGAAGACAGAAAGACGTACGTAACGAAAACAAAAATGCAGAAGATAACGCTACACGAGATGCCTCCGATGATAACGAGATGACGAACGATGACGTTTTTCACAATCTCACGTAAACATCCGACATACTACCGTCATCACATTCTAATAGTAACACAGATATTACAGCGAAAAATTTCAAAATTTCGAGCGAGCATAATTATATAATAAAAAGCATCGAGGAAATACTGGAAAGCGTACCGAAATCTTATCGTAAGCATGCACACTTACTGATGAAACATTTGCTTCGAAAAGCTATGCCCGATAGACTTAGTTGGGACGAGCACGGAATCGTGACTATAGATGGTAACGTCGTGAAAGATTCGAATATCACTGACTTAATAAACGATGCAATGCACGAGAGAAAAACTGTGAAAGCAGTGGGTAGAAATCAGTTTGCACGATTACTCCGTGTGTTGAATATACCTTCTGCACTGATGAGAAATAAAAGTTTATTATCCACACACGCTGATGCTGTAAATATCGTAAAACTTCGACCGCGCGCGAGTTCCACGCCTGTTACATCGAAAGAGCGAGTTCCACGTCGATTGTATCGAGAATCCGAGGAAGGAGAAAAACGTCAAAATTACGAACAAGAAATAGACGAGGAAAGTTCGCTGATTTTCTCGCACACGAACAACTGATACCCCCATATCTTTGCAAACAGGGAAAAACCGGTTGCTCGGTTGGAAAAAATTGAGATAACGATGACGTTTAAAACAATACGATCCGTCGAATTATGCGGGTTATTCGGCAGTGGATAATCTAACTCGCGCCTTAAACCGCACGTTAAACCGAATTTCTCACGGGGAGAAGTCGTACGCTGGCTCGAATCGCAAGATGCGTACACGTTGAACAGACTATTGCACAGAAAATTTCCGCGATTGCATTACAACGTGACAAACATTGACGATGTGTGGGAGGCAGATTTGATCGAACTTTGAAATCTAAAAAGTTACAACGACGGTTATTCCTATCTGTTAGTAATTATCGATGTATTAAGCAAATATGTCTGGGTAGAACCGCTACGTGACAAAACGAGCAACAGCGTGATAAAAACTTTTCAACGCGTACTAGCAAAAAGCGAAGGACGAGTACCTGTATACTTATAAATGGACAAGGGTAAAGAATTTGTCGCGCACCCAATGCAAAAATTTCTTAAAGAAAACGATATTCGTTTTCGAGTAACACGCAATCCGGACATTAAAGCCGCCATTGTCGAGCGCTTCAACAGAACACTAAAGGACCGAATGTGGCCTTATTTCACGCATAAAAATACGCGACGCTATGCCGATGTTCTACAGGATGTTGTACGTGCTTACAATCACACGCGTCACTCGTCCACGAGAATGCAACCTGCAGTAGTAACAAGAGAAAACGCCCGTATCGCACGTGAAAATATATCACGTCGTTGGAAAAACGGCATATTAAAGAAACGAACGCAAAAGATTAAATATCGCGAATTGAAGATCTCGTTCGTATCAGTAGGGCGAAAGCAGCCTTCGAGAAAGGTTACGAGGCTAAATGGAGCGAGGAAATATTTCAAATTTATCGTGTTCTCGATTGGCAAAATCCTCACGTATACGAGCTGCAAGATTTAGCAGACGAAGTCATAGAT
Organism: Trachymyrmex septentrionalis; assembly: GCF_001594115.1. Lineage (NCBI taxonomy): Eukaryota > Metazoa > Arthropoda > Insecta > Hymenoptera > Formicidae > Trachymyrmex > Trachymyrmex septentrionalis. Next base: position 653,311 of record NW_017304217.1, on the reverse strand, counting down.
GGTATTTTTTATGAGCAAGAATTAGCTCGAGTTAAGAAAAAGAGGAAGAACAATTTATCGTTGATCGCGTGATAAAGAGTAGAGGGCGCGCGAGGAGCTAATAACAAGTGCTAGTTAACTGGCTCGGTTATCCCAGTAAGTTTGATTCCGGCATCGAGTTTAATTTCTCTTTGCGATGGAGGAGGAACAATTTCTTCTGGTACTTCCGAGTAACAGTAGTTACTTGCATCATTTTCCGAATAATACAACATCGTCCTTCATCATGAAATTACCTCACTCTACGAGGGTCGTTTGAAAAGTCCGTGCAAAGTCAGAGACATGACACTACTGGCGCGTATCAAGGTTAGATTTAGTTAGTAGCATCTCTTGGAGGAACACACAAGTTACAGCCAGATCGGTCTATTTGTTTGTGTTTGGCATTCATTTGAATCGAGAAAGTCGAGTGATTTTCACGATAACGCACCAGCTCACACCTCAGCAGTTGTGGTCGCAAAATTAATGGAATTAGGGTTCCAACTCGTCTCACATCCCCCCTACTCTCCAGACTTGGCTCCCTCGGACTACTATTTGTTCCCCAATATGAAGAAATGGCCCTAATTCCATTAATTTTGCGACCACAACTGCTGAGGTGTGAGCTGGTGCGTTATCGTGAAAATCACTCGACTTCCTCGATTCAAATGAATGCCAAACACAAACAAATAGACCGATCTGGCTGTAACTTAGTGTGTGTTCCTCCAAGAGATGCTACTAACTAAATCTAACCTTGATACGCGCCAGTAGTGTCATGTCTCTGACTTTGCACGGACTTTTCAAACGACCCTCGTATAGTGTTGCATGGAGAATGGGAGGTTGCGATAAGTGAGATTCAATTTCCTTGTACCTTTTTACACGTACGTCATAACGAAAATGTGATCAGATTCGTCGATGTTAAACCCGATGAGGAGGCGAATGGCCCGTTTACGGCAAAAAAAGCTACATTTCCAAATGGAATTTACAACGATATCCATGAGCTTATTGAGGCAATTAATATCGCGTATAAAAATGCCGAATCGCATTTTTATTTCGAACAGCAAAGAGCGTCTGGCGGCAAAGTCTACATAAGTATTAACTGCAACGAAAAATGCAAAATGCTACATTATATAAACTTTTCCGATAATCTTCTACGAATGCTAGGATTCTCAGCAGCAATTTCCAGTAAACACCAATTTTATTCCAAGCTAGTGATACGTAAACCTAATTCCAATGAGACAGAAGAGAAAATTTTTCTTACTCACGGGATTAATAAGAAGACGGGGCAACCACATACAATCGGTTATTGGAGTGTCGAACCCTATAGTTTGTGGCGTGCTATCCCTGATAAAATGTTATTGTGATATTTGTGCGCCTTATATAACAGGCAATGTGCGTACTCCTCTTCTCAGAATAGTACCAATCAAGATACGCAGTCATAATTACACATTTGGTGCAAATTTGGTGAAGCATTTCTCATTTTCAAATTATATTCCCTTGCAACGAACAAATTTCAGAACGATCGAAATAGATGTAAGAGATCATCTTAGAAATAAAATTCCATTCGAATTCGGTACACTGTGACACTGCACTTTAAACGTAAGCAATAACTTTCTTTCGTGTACGCGAGCGTGACGGTAACGCCAGTCTATAGTTAACAACTCGCAATGGAATATGAGGAGTATTTTGATGCGCGGGATACCGGTAGCAGAGGTGGAATTCCACGTGTTTTCGTCGGTTCATCCTATTAACGCGGGCATAGAATCGGAAGCTTTCTCGGTGGGTTATTTAGAAAAATACTACCTTTTCTAAATAAAGGTGCGCGTGCACCTCGGAAAAGAAGCTTTACGCGCTGGAATTAACGTGATAGAAGACGTCAAAAATAATAAACCGTTAAAGGAAGCGGTCAAAAGTCGGTTCGCGGAATCGAGGGGTAGTCTGAAGAGAAAAACCAAAGAAAAAATAAGCTCCCTAATAAGGGGATATAAAATATCCACGAAATCCGCGGTGCTTCAGTTTCCACTCGGTGGTCGAGATAGACGTATCGCGCATCGTAAACAACATCGGGGGGTCAAAAGAAAGTCATCGAGAAGTACCACAGGAAAGAAGAGCAAAAAAGTGACGAAGAAGAAAAAGAAAATTCGTGCTGCTGGAAGAAAAACCAAAAAAGCATCCGCTAGGAAACATCGTGGCAAGAAACGAGACGTATCCGACATATTCTCTTAATTGAGATACGATTTCGCAGCTGCAGAAAAGCCTTTCTTCATACCCACTCGAGCAAGTGTATAAAGAGCGAACACGATCTCTTCTCTCTGCCACCTACGCAAACCAGCATTGAGAGTTCGCAATGGATTAATTACAAACTTCCGTAAACTTCGCTTGCAGACGACTCACCCATAGAATTCGTCATACCCGGACATGGAGAAGATTATCTGGACCTCACTCACACCATGTTGAGTCTTTGCATACGCGTAGAAAGCGAGCGCGGGGAGAACACATCGGTCGCACCGACGGCGGGACAAAAGTAGGCCCCGTAAATCATTTACTGCATTCCATGTTCAATCAAATCGACGTATATTTCAATCAAAAACTCGTATCGCCACCAAACAATGCTTACGTGTACCGCGCATACATCGAGGCGTTATTAAATTATGCTTCACCCGCAAAAACCTTCCATCTAACCTCTTGCTTATGGGACGCGGATATCCCTGGGTACATGGACGACACGTTAGACGTGTCAAATCCAAATACAACGCTCGAAAGACGCGCGCAATACATTCGAGGAAATCGCGCGCTAGATCTCATTAGTTACCTTCACTGACGTTTTCAATCAAGATAAATTTTTAATTAACGGGATAGAGGTTAGAATGAGCCTCGTACGCTCGAAAAGTTTTGTCTTATGGAGAGTAAAACGCTATCAAAAAAACGCTTTCTTGACGCCAGTCTACTCGTAAGAAGAGCAAAAATAAGCCCGGGCGTGCTCCTCACACACATCAGAATGCTGAGTAAAACTACCGCCAAGTATCCTCTTATGAGGGTCGAAGTTAAAACATTCACGATACACGCCGACGTCGTGGGGAAATCGATAGACAACACAATACTCGGACAGCTACCAAAATGAATAATAGTCGGCTTTGTCGATAACAAGGCGTTTAACGGTGATAGAAAATTAAACCCGTTTAATTTCAAAAATTACGGAATAAATTTCTTTTCACTGTACGCCGATGGCATGCAAATTCCGAGTAGACCGATATAATCAAATTTTTCGAAAAACGAACCGCTCTACGTTGAAGCTTATCACACATTATTCTCGGGAACCGGCATTCACTTTCTGAACGAGGGTAATTCTATAAGTAAAGACGATTACGCCAACGGCTACACTCTTTTCGCTTTCGATCTTACTCCCGATCTATTGCGCTAATTGCGCAGGACATTGGAATCTCGTAAAACACGGAAGCTTACGATTAGAAGTGAGATTCGAAAAAGCTTTCTGTGACTATTAATTGTATCGTCTATGCCGAGTTTGATAACGTTTTAGAAATCGACTCCTCGTGTCAAGTCATTGTCGACTTTATCGGTTAGTCCTATGGCTTTCGCAAGAAAATTATTTTCTCCCCTACCACACATTTTTTCTTATCTAATTGGACGCGAGAATACAAAAAAGCTTCAGTCTTGTTCGCGACACCAACGTCAACGTTTCGTGAAAAGAGTAGCGAAAATTCGAATATAATATCATAATGGATATAGTCATCGACATACAAGGTTTTCACGATGTCGAAGAAAACTTTATTCCGAAAGAAGTCGCGGTTCTAGCGATTATCGCAACGATCACCGGACACTGGATTATGACCAGTCACCCTGTCCATTTGAAGATTTACCCGTGAGAGCAAGACAAGAAAACAACTGGCTTACACGAAATTATCATGGAATCGAATGGTTCGATGAAGACGTCAATCCAAAAAATTTTACGATACATCTGCGTGACATTATACGACACGCACGCTACATCTATACCAGAGGACAAGAGAAGTTTATCTGAGTACTCGTTATCTGAGTAATCTACTTTCTAGAAACGTATTGTATATAATCTGGAGGGAATTTCTCCGGCTTTCAAAGATCTACCAGATTTCGAAGAACGTGGACAACGCTGCACGCATCACGGATTTCGAACCAGCGTCGAATCACGTTGTGCCTTACGCAACGCTTACAAATTGAAACGTTGGCTAACTATACGACATAGCAGCAATTCATAGTAGCAAAAGTTATGATAACCTTTCCTCAGAAAATTGAAGCGAGAGCGTCGTCGAGAGCGAAAAAACCGACAGCGAGAATTCTTCAATTCAATTTAAAAATCAGAAACACGATATTGCTCGCAACATTGAAGCGTGGAGGAAAAATATCGCGACGGAAAAGACGAATTAAAGCGCGGACAAACAAGTGACAGACGAGGAGAAAAAAGATCTTTTGAAATTCGACTCGTGGACTGATAGAGATAAAGCTAACACCAACGTCTCGCAAGCATCGAGCATTTTAGGGAGCTCCACATTGCATACGCCAGCAAAAGAGATACATTTTGAATTTACGCAAACATTTCCTCTCTCACGCTCTTCGACGACGAGAAATGAATTCGCTAGAAGTTTTAAACTCATTACATCATCTCCGTGTACGACATTGGGTCTATCTTGCCGATCGACTGCCAAGGGTGTGGACGAGGTCGACCGCCATTGTCGCTACACGGACGATCACGATCCACCCGGCCAACACTGGATCGCCTTCTACATCGATGAACACGGGAGAGGAACGATAGCTACGGCTTGCCACTCTTGGATTCAAGATTCCTCTTACGACTTCGACGAAACTTCACAACGTATCGTTGGAATACAACGCTGCAAAGAATACTTTCTCAAACTTGCGGACAATACTGCTGTGTATTTCTATATTATTTGTGTAATGGCTATAATCTTAATCAGTTTCTTGATCTGTTACCTCTGATTGTAAGCGAAATGATCGATTGATTGTACAGTTATTTCATAAAATTTTTCTTCATTGTAAACACAAACTCGTAAATTCTCATGCTGTATGCCGTCATGTTCAAACGTGTACTCTTTTAAAAAAATTAAATAACTATTTCATGTAATATTTTTTTAAATAAACGTTTTTGAACTTGTAAATATTGCCTTGTTTCTTACTCCTACTGCTTCACATATGCCTCATTTACAATAGATACATTTTCCCTCGTATTATAGACTCAGATAATGTACATTAAATATATAAAATATAGAAAGAATTTATTAAAGCAATGCTCGAAGACGATGCGCCGCAACAGTTGAATATGTGTTTCCTGTTTTACCCCCCCCCCCCAAATTCTTCCGAACAAAAGCAAGACTCTCTCTAGATCCGCAAATTTTTGTATAAGATCTCCTTTCTCATACATTAATAACATTCACTGAAACGCCTACGTCGGAGACGTTGCGCCGCGACAACAAAAAGCGACCGTCATAAATTCGACCGCTATTTATCTCCCGCTGTTCGTACTCTGTCCTCACGACAAAAGAATGCTGTAGTCCCAATCTCCACTCACCATTTTTCAGACCTCCATTTTGTGGCCCTCTACCATTCACCCTCTCCAATCACCTTTTAGGTATAGGG
>NW_017304217.1:644116-647553 GCF_001594115.1 Trachymyrmex septentrionalis | reverse complement strand
TCCACTCACCATTTTTCAGACCTCCATTTTGTCTAAGGCCCTCTACCATTCACCCTCTCCAATCACCTTTTAGGTATAGGATAGGTATGGAGCGAACCAATCAAATCTTGGGCAAGTATAGGGCGAAACAATCAGAACACACTACTTAATTACTCTATTACCCCCTCCCTTCACTCCTCGACCAATAAGAACGCGCCCTTTCTCCAGACTAACCCGTCTAGGCCACGCCCACGGCGCCGGAGGGAGACATGGAGGGGGTTTGTTTTGACGCCCCATGACTGCCCATATACTACTGATGTCGTACGTTGGGTAGACAATTGAAAACCAGAATTACAGAATATCGCAATCATATTAGACATAATACTTCTGTCCGTTTTGTCATAACGGAGCACAGGCTGCAGTATGATCATGATTTCCAATGGGACAATGTTAAAATTTTGAATGAAAAGTCTATAGGAAACGCTTAATTTCTGAGATGCTCAATATTAAAAAGCAGAAAAATAGTTTAAATTTACAAACTGACACTGAAAGTCTCCATAAGGCATATACCTATTGTAAATTAAGTTTGACTCTTCGATACTGACAGTCCGTTTTCTTTCTCAGTCCGTGTCAGCGAGTGTACATTATAATCGACATACAATGTCCGTCTTACACATCTGCGTTCCATTAAACTCTGTACATTTCAATTGATTTTTATATTTATATACTTGCTTGAATAATTTACATATGATTTTTTGTAAGTTTTAATTACTTGTTAGAATTCCGGTATGTTAATTTGTGTTTATTATTTCGTAAGAAGATTTTTTATCTTTTTTTTCAACTAGAACTTTTTCCAAGAGATATGAAGCACATTTGACTGTTTAATCGTATATGAATAATATGTCGAGTTCTACATCAAGACTACTCACTCGAGCTGTTATTATAATAATAAGGAATATGCGGGCATTTTCGATAATTAATTTTGTACAGCAATTTTTGTGTAATATAATGTCTGAAGAGGACTCAATCCGGTAGCCGAAACTTGTAATTTAAACTGTGTTTTTTAAAATTATTTTTTTAATTTTTACTTTTCTTTATTTGTAATTTATTCTTTTTAATTGTGTGACAATTTAAAATGTGTTCTTACCTTTATTTATTGTTATTTATTTTGTATGTGAAGAGTCCTTCTATCTGTTAAATGTTTTGATTACATAAAAAGTTCAGTGTCCATACTGTACGTACTTATACTGTGTCCATACTGTATATACTTATACTGTCCATGTTTTGTTCTTAGTTATTTTTACATTCATGACTGTTAAAATCTGATAGGACTAGATACGACTGATACGACCACATTTTAGACATGAATTGAAATGTTAGAAAGTGTTTTCGTGAGCTGTCTGTATCTCAGATCACATCTGCGTTTAATTCTGACTTTTTAGTCTGGAGACATTCGCATGCGAATATCTTTTTGATCCTCTTGTTCCACGAGTATATATTTTTTTATATTTTGCCCTGGATCGAGACTTCTGAACTATGCACGAGGTCTCGGCCTCGTACACGGGCCCAATGACGGTAAACGAGCCCGGACAACCTTTCCCCTCCCGTCCCTCTTGCCCGAATCCCAACCTTTTCCCATCCTTCTCCTGAACAGGGCAAGAAGGACAATAAATCTAAACAACGCATAAAACTTTATAGTATTAAAGATGGAAGGCAATGCTTTTTGCATAACCTCGTTGCAAAAAAAATTCGCGATCTTCAAAAACTGGAAGTCTCATTACAGAAGGACCGCTTGTCGGTCTCCCACGCAGTCCAACAGGTTATCGCCACATCAGCAGTCAGCAAGGATGACGCCTCGATCTCAAGGGATAATAACAACGCCATGGCCATCTCTTCTTCGGAAGATGAATCTTTACCTTCGGATGCCTTTCTACTCCCATGGAGATTGACTATAATAAAGAAGCTCGCCGTCGTAAAAAATCACGTTCTATGCCTAGTGATTCTGTTGCCTGCAAATCAAGTAAAAGTGATGTTAACTCAACTTCGGTTGATATCCCCGAGTATCTACGCTCTCAGATAACCGCAGCAAAGTAAAGAAAATAAGTAAAGAATTGGAGAATTTTTATTCTTCGACTGACCTACTCCCATTTGCGATGCACGTGCATTCATCTGCATCTGACTCACAAGTATCATTGTATCCATTGCATGTTAGCCATATTATTTCCCAGATTGTTTACAACGACATTATTGAATGTCGAAAAATCGGTCGAGACAAAATCTTAGTCGACCTTAAAACTGCAGCCGCAGCTAATAATCTTGTGAAAAGCACTATGTTACAAAAACACAAAGCATATATTCCGATCTATCGCAAAGAATTTATCTTCGGGTGGAAGTTATTCGTGGCATTCATATCGATATAGAAGAAGAGACTGTTAAAAGGCACTTGGTTGCACAATGCAAAGTCATCGAAGGAAACCGACTTATGCGTCAAACCTTCAAAGACGGCAAATTGGAGATAACCTCATCTAAATCTATGTGCATTAAATTCGCCGGCCAAACGCTACCAAAGTATGTCTCTTTATTTATACACTAAACATGCTGTTTCCATTTACATTCCTAAAACGCGCATCTGTTATAACTTATAGAGCAAATTATATTAATAAATCATGTAGGAGTAGTGCTAAATGTGTGCGCTGTGATGAAGTTCCTCATAAAAACCCACACGATTACAGCATAAAAGACACTCCCCTCGGTGCATCAACTGTAACGGTAACCACCTCCCCACTTCTAATGAACGCCCTCTAATTATCAAGCAAAGGAAGATTGTTACCTTAGCGGCTCAGGAGAATATTCTTCTCTTAGCTGCCAGGAGAAGAATCTCATCCGAACTCTCGGCGCCCGCAAAAGATACTAGGTTTGACTATGACAATTTTCCTTCTCTCAACAATTATTCCAACTCAACTTTAACACACAACGTCACTAAGAGCAACAGATTTGCTGTTCTGAACGTTAAACTGGATAACACTTCTATTAACGAAAATCATACTTATGCAAACGTGGCCTCTTCAAACCCAAGAAGACCCCCCCCCATCTTCGGGAAAAAATCTCGCACGCTAGAATTAAACAAACCAACCGCTCGTAGTACTTCGCACGAGTCCAACAAACCTCCACAAGACCCTAGAGAATGTTTTACTATACCGCAATGGGTGCATCCCTTCGCTTCTTGCTAACAATGGCGTCGCACTCATCCCTCCTCAATAGTTTTGCATTTTTAGGACATACTACATCTCAAACTTTGATTCATGTTTTTGAAGTAGAGCTACAAGATTTAAATTTAAAAAAATTACTTCAAATTTCAATGGATAGTCCAAATGTTAATGTCAAGTTCTTTAAAGATCTACAGAAAAATTTATTTTAATCTCATGATGAAGGCGATCCTGTTATTCATGAAAACTTAT
>NW_017304217.1:641222-644016 GCF_001594115.1 Trachymyrmex septentrionalis | reverse complement strand
GATCTACAGAAAAATTTATTTTAATCTCATGATGAAGGCGATCCTGTTGTGTTATTCATGAAAACTTACAGTTTGCATGTTCTCAACAATGCCTTCAAAACATCTTTTTATACTATTCTTGAGGCTTCCACGGGTGCTTTCTATATAAAAATTATATGTTTCGCGGGTTTTCTCCGTGTCTTGAATGGCTCCATTCTTGGAATGCCAACGTTTCGTGTATCTTGCAGTCTACTTCATAATGGCAAGGAGCAGCCTAATACTGAGCTGTTCCTCCGGGTTGTTCCTTTTATATTATGCTACTTATTGGAGTGGTGGGAGGAAAGAAGAAAATTGTGGATGAGTGGGGGGAGGGGGAGAAGCAAGAGATATTAGTCGGTCTTCAATAACCGAAAGAATGGTTTTCCATATTTTATTTATGTTGTAGCCATTATCTCTATTTAGATGGTTAGGATGCTTTTGTATCTCTATAGCTTCTCTATACTTTCGTGGAAAGTATGATGTAATGTTGACTATTGTGGTCGTTTTGTCAAACAATATTTGATGTCCTGTTTCGATGTTGTATTCTGATAATGCTGACTGCGTGGCGTGTTTTAGCCTGACATCACGTTAGTGTTCTTTTATCCGTAGGTTGACCATTCTCCTGGTTTCTCCAATGTATATTTGTCCGCAGGAACAAGGTATTTTGCGTACTCCTGCGAAACTGAGTGGAGGTCTTTGATCTTTAGGATTTCTTAAGATTTGTCCTATTTTTTTGGGTGGTTTGAAGATAGTTCGGATATTATGTTTGTTTAATATCCTGCCAATCTGATCTGTTGTTCCTTTGACACATGAGAGAATGGATAGGACCCTTTCATCTGGTTATGTGTCAGAGATCTTTGTCTTGTTTGCGTGTTTATTGATTATTTTGATTATGTCTTTTTTGTCCGTTTTTCTGTAAGGCTAGTTTTAGGTGGTTGAGTTCTGTCTGTAGATGTTCTTTGTCAGCGATGGTAAAAGCTCTATGTACAAATGAGTTGACTGCAGTCTGTTTTTGTGCTGGATGGTGGCGCGACTCAACATGTACCATAGACAAAAGTAACTCTGTTTCTAAAATTTTTATTTGTGCGCAAAAGTGCATGTAAGCAATAGAGCTGTAGGCAATAATACTTGTAGGCAATAATACATATAGGCAAAAGTAACTCCGTTTTTTAAATTTTTATTTGTGTGCAAAAGTGCATGTAGGCAATCGAACTGTAAGCAATAATTTTTGTGTGCAAACGAACTGTCGGCAAAAGTGATGTAGGCAAACGATACTGTAGGCAATCGATTTGTAGGCAAACGGGATCCCCCTGATAGGATATACCGAATATGATGAACTTCTGAAAAAGTTTAAAGACTTTTGTTCCAAAAGTGAAACGCAAGAATATTTTAAACAGTTTAGCCGATCTAGTCAGAAAGTTTTTGGTATAACAATGAATGGATCAAAAAAACTTTTAAATTTCTTAAAAAAGATTTTCATTTTTAATCATGGAAATGCATTTGTAGAAAGAGGAAATTCCATCAACAAAAAAGTTATTGTTGAGAATCAACTTGTTAAACTTTAATTGCGCAGAGACAAGTTTATGATGCAATACAGCGTTAGGCAGCTTAAATAATATAGTAGTTGACAAGCAAATGATTCTTAAGATATGAAATGCAAGATCATTGTATAATGAAGCTCTCGAAGAAGCAAAAAAAGAAAAACAAACAAATGAGAATTTAAATAAAAAGAGACTTATTGATGAAATAGATGATCTAAAAAAAAAAGAGACTAAAGATAATCGCTGAAAAACAAAAAGAAACTCTAATTTACTAGATAAAAATTCAAGCTCCGAATGTCAGTTTGTAAATAAGTACAATTTTTTTTAGACAGTATTGAAAACTATATATCAGTCTATGCATTGGTCATTAAGTTAATTAAAGTAATTGTTTTAAATGTATAAATTAGACATTTCTTAAATGTTTTATTTCTGTCAAGTTTTTTGTTTTAATTTTTGTGTAGTTTAACATAAAACTTATATCAATTTAATTGTTACAGTTAAGGTATATATTTTATCAAATGTATTGTTTACTTTTTAATTGTAAAATTAAAATAGTCAAAACAATTTCAATAAAATAATTAAAATTTATATTTTATTCAGTATTTTTATTTGATTACCCTTTTCCGTCATAACTACGTTTTTTACTTTATTAGGACCGATAATTTTATTTTATACTGGTTAGGAAAAATTCTTCATTTTCATTTGGAAAACCTGGAAAAATCAGGGAATTTAAAAATTCGTTTTCTATGGCAATCCTGAAATTAGGTTTCGCGGTGAATATATCGTATGTGTAATATAATATATCGCTTCACGATCATTCTTCGCGGAGATATATGAAATTTAAATTTAAATAACTTTAATTTCGTTGAGAAGCAGCAGGTAAATTTCAAGATAGAATAACTTCGTTAAAAATCATCGTATCGAGATGTTTAAAAAAACGTTTTAAAACTTGAAATCTCTATTTAGATCGATATTTTAGAATATCGTCTTACTGATATTTGAAGTAAGACAAACAAATAAATGAAGACGCATCAAATCACAAAATTTTGAAATTTATGAAATTTTACGGCGCGAATTAAATATTGCGCATAAATGCTGTTTACAGCTTTCGAAAAAGTGAATCTTTACCTTTAATTTGCTTTTTTATTGATCTTTGTACGATTTTTTTTCATTGAATTATTCAACATCGAAGCAAAAAGGATCGTTTTTGCTTCAATGTTGAATAACTCGGTGAA
>NW_017304217.1:636905-641122 GCF_001594115.1 Trachymyrmex septentrionalis | reverse complement strand
AATAATTGGGGTGACCGAATGGCATACTGTAAGGCCAGTAGAGGGAGCCACATGAACGAAATCGTTTTTCATTCTTGACGCGGATACTTTTAGCTTCACAACAAAAAAAAAATTAATAAAAAATATCAATGTATGCTCATTTGATCGCATTTTTAAAAACGTACCAATAGATGGCCCACCCTGTACAAAAACAAATTGAAGATAAAGATTTACTCTTTCAAAAGATGTAAACCATATCTGTGTACAATTTTTAATTCGCGCCGTGACACTTCGTAAAAAATGTTGATATCTGTATTTATGTTTATGTAACTTTACAGAATATCAACAAGACCGTTTTTTTAAGTACCGAATTGAAAAGTAGAGGTTTTAAAATGCTTTTTTAAACATCTCGATACGATGATTTTTGATAAAATTGTTCTATCTTGAAATTTGCTTATTTTTATAGGGTGGAACAAGTGATCCTTTAATTTTGTTGAGTAGTGTATATATGTATACAGGGTGGCTGGGTACGGCCCCACTCGTCCCGAGCAGGTAGAGCGGACTAAACTAAGTCGAAAAGTCCTGTACTATTTTGCAATGCTCACAATAATTAACAAGATATTAACGTTTAAAGATAGCCGAATACGCGCGTCTTGCTAAAGTACGACCCACCGAGCGCACGGCGCGCGGAGAATGGAGCAAGTGCTCCGCTCACCGCCGCGAGCTTCTAAGCTCGAACGCCTGCTAGGCCGTCCCCACTCCTCGCGGCTCGTGCGCCGTACGCTCGATGGGCCGTACCTTCGGCTATATTTCAACAACAAATTCAATTCTTCCTTGACAATTTGATGCCAGAGAACTCTTAATCTTAAAAACTAGAGCTACAGTGATTTTTTGAAAAAAAATTGTTATCTCGGCTCTTAATGATCGGAGGGTAATCTTTTTATTTTTTAAATTCGTAGAAAAATGTCAGATTTCGAATGCTTCACACGGCTATTTGATATATGCATATTAACGAAATTATTTCCATTTTTTTATACAGAAAAAGATATCTACTTTTTAAAAAGCGTTTTATAATAGTTTAACTGCAAAAAATCGTTTTGTTATTAAGTGTAGTGCAATTCTTGAAGAAGAAAAATCATCCCTGTAAGTTGCTGTGCGACTGCTCAAAGATAAAGAAATTAAGTTTTCCGCAGACAGGTTTTTAGTGAACAAATGAGCTTTTAGTAAAAACTAATAAACATTTCAGGCTTGTTCAGGGTTAGATTTGTTCACCATTACGAGGGCTACATTTTACGAGAATTTCAAAGCTTTGCGTTTAAATCTCAAAGAACAAGTGAAAAAAGGCCTTTTTCGATGTTTTTAATTTTTTTTCTACTGAACTATTGTAATAAATTGATTTTAATGTTCCACATCTTATTTTATAGTTATTTCGAATACCTACATTTTTTTATACTGATTTTTTTTCATACAATCAATATCTTTCGTTTTATAAGCGAAAAACGTGGTTTTTGCAACTATTCGATTTTTTTCGCATGTTTTCTTCACAAGTTTCGAGTCTCGAACATACGCATTTTTTTTCTGATGGCCTTTCGAGACTTTCGTGAAAAGAAATGCTGGTTTATAATTTTTTTCCGGTAAAATTCTACTTCTACTAAACTATTCTTGTAAACTACTCGAGTTTATGAAGGGGAGATATATTATATAACGCGCATGAAAAATCATAAACAATTATTAATCATAATTAATTAAATATCTCGTAAACTGTTGCGTTTTAACATGATTTATACTATTCTGGATTAAGGAGAGGGATATACTATTACTAAAATTTATTAATATTATACTTATATGTTATTTAAGATGTCCCCCGCCTCTTATTAATACCTAGGGCTGCTGAGCGGCTGAGATTGCCGAGAAAGCATTTCCGATCACTTAAAACAAGCGACTAGTGTAAGAAGGAGCTTGCAGTCTTGTTCACTCTCGACGCGCCGCAGGCGAGTACACAGACATGGGCTCATGCTTATTGTGTGTTACAGCGCCGCACCATGATAAATGGCCGAACTTATAGGCATTGAAAAATGACATTTTGACGACGAAATTTATATTGCGTGCCATTTCGTTATTATCTGCTTAATTGTGAAACTGTGACTTATCTCATACTTATCAAAGTTGTAATTATCGATGAAAACTAAAGTTATTTTGAAATTTTATATGTAAAAATGTATATTTTACTCATTTCAACAGCCGTCGGACTGTGTTTTTCCTCAAATATAGACTCACTTTACGTGTTTTTTATGACCCAGCAAACGAGAATAGATTGAAATGGACTAAAATGGATTCAGATTTTCAGAAATACGGATTCCTGAATGTTAAAATGAATTCTTTTCAATCCTGAATGCATTTTTATTTATTTATAGGAATTGCATAGAACATATCTCTATGCCTTTCAATCTAAAAATAATATTAGCATTTTCTGTGCATCGTGAATACTACTCAGTTCAGAATTGTAAATAGAAAGTACATTTTTTTAATTCAATGAAATTTAAAAATAATATCAGCAATTTCTGTGCAACGTGTTCAATTCAATGTTCTGAATATGCAGTTTTTCAATCTAATTAAATAAAAAAAGTTTTATTTAAAAACTTTTAAAAATGGATCATACACAGTGCGACAAATATGTTCCCGGACACGAACCACATCTCAGCAACCAGTGGCAACATCTGTGCGTTCAAACATACATTTGAATGGTTTAACATTTCCCTATCTATCTGTCAAAGTTTCATTCATTTTGATTGACATATAACGAAGATATCACAGTTCATGTTAAACAAGATTTTGGTCGAGGTAGAAATTTTAATATGGAACAAAGAGCAGTGATTAAATTTAACGCAAAACTTGGTAAAAGTGCATCAGAAACATTCCGATTGATGCAACAAATTTACGGCAATCAATGTCTAGGTCGTACAGCTGTTTTTGAGTGGCATAAGAGTTTTTTGGAAGGCAGAGAGACCCTTGAAGATGACAAAAAATCAGAACGGCCAATTTTGGTTCGAACACCCGAAATGATTGAAAAAGTACGTAATTTTGTTGCAAACGCAATGCGTCACTAAAAATGATGGAGGAGGCTTTAAATATCAGTAGAGAAACGATTCGAACCATATTACATGAAGATTTGGGTAAAACGAAGGTTTGTGCGAAGTTTGTTCCACACACATTAAGAAGCGATCAAAAATCAATGAGAATCAATCATTCCAGAGACATTTCTACCTCGACCAAGATCTTATTTAACATGAACTGTGATATCTCCGTTATATGTCAACCAAAATGAATGAAACTTTGACAGATAGATAGGGAAATGTTAAACCTTTCAAATGCATGTTTGAACGCACAGATGTTGCCACTGGTTGCTGAGATGTGGTTCGTGTCCGGGAACATATTTGTCGCACTGTGTAAATGCTACTTAAATTATTCAAAATTATAAGTAGAAATTTTTTTGTTTTAATTTTTCCAACTAAGTTCAAAAAAGTTGTAACGTAAAAATAATTGAGCTATGTTCTTTTATTTTTTCTCTTTGATTAGAAGTAACACTCGCAAACCAAGTCGAACACAGCCCAAATATTGGGCCAATTACGGCGCGCGACATCGGCCAAGCGAGATTAGATTATTAGCTGGGTTGTAATTAAAATAGAGAATAAATAACACATTTACCAATTGAAGAAGTGATGTAGCGGGTAACGTAGAAGATTCATAATCCAGAGGTCTCAGATTCTCGAATCCCTAAGGTGCGTTTTTTTAATGCCAATTTGAAGTAGTTTATTTTAGGTATAATTATTATGTCTTAGGAATAAAATTTATAATCGTTAAATAAAAAAATTTTTTTTTTCGAATATTAAATTAGTACCAATTCGGATTCAATTCATTTTAATCCATTCAATCCATTTTCATGGATTTGAAGTATGCATTAAAAAAATTTTAATCCATTTTAATCCATTCTAGTTTGCTGGATGACTATAAAGGGAGGAAAGGACAGTTTTCATCGATTTTTACAAGTGTTTTAAAGTGATTTCGTCATTTTGTTTCATCCAAATTGTCTTTATTTAAAAATGGCACGCAATATAAATTAACGTGTCATTTCTCACTTCTGACGATTCCTACATGGCCGCCGCGATTAGTCAGGAACCTTAACGAAAGTATCAAAACGCTCTTAAAAGTAAGTACTAGTAAATGTAAATAGATAAGTC
>NW_017304217.1:635789-636805 GCF_001594115.1 Trachymyrmex septentrionalis | reverse complement strand
TCGCTTGTTTTTAACAATAGAAGAAAGAGTGTCAAATAAAAATTGCTTGGTTTCGAGGGACACATAATGTGATGTTAATAATTGTTTTGTAGGTGGAGGCATAAAGGATAGGCAAAGGTCAAATCTGTTTTTTTAAATGGAATGATATGTTTTTTTATTTACATTTTGATAGAGTATTTTAGAGACGAATACAATGACCTATAATTGAAGGTCATTCAAGTTTACGCAAGGTCAATAAAATAATTGAATATAATGAAAAATAAATTGTTTCAAGGTACTCTTCGAATAATTTCATGTCTTCTCTTCTTGTTGGTATATCGTTAATCGTTTAAATGTATTACGATACGTAAATAAACATTGAAGGTTTATTTAAACATAACAAGATTAGCTGTAATTGAAAATAAATTATTTGAAAGCACTTTTCGAATATGTCACTAATTTACTTATTTGCGTATTTACCATTACAAGTGTTTAAAATGATGACCCTGAACATCGACGCATTTTCTGAAACGTGTCGAGACACAGATAACACTGCACGACGAATTTCATTCGGATCAATCGCAACGCAAGCTCTTCTTATATGTTCCTTCATGTCTTCTCTTATTATCAGAATTTCGCTGTACACTTGTTGTTTTAACTTCCGCACAAATAAAAATCCATAGGTATTAAATCTGGGAAACATGCGGCTGTTATTTCCTGACCGATCAATCCAATAATCTCCAAATTTTCTGTTGTGCAATTCAGTAATAATCCGTGCAGAATAAGCAGGATATCCATCTTGCTGGTACCATTAATTGTCGTACATTCAGTGGAAGATCTAATAATAGTGGCAATATTTCTGTTAAAATCTATGCATACTTCCGACTATTTTATGATCCATCGATAAAATGAGGACAAATTATTTTATCATTAAGAATTTCGGCCCAAACAATTATAGACCAAGGTCTCTGCTTGTCCACTTCTCTCATCCAATGTGGGTTCTCTACTGACCAATAGTGTATGTTGCGAAAATTTAC
>NW_017304217.1:635171-635689 GCF_001594115.1 Trachymyrmex septentrionalis | reverse complement strand
AGGTCTCTGCTTGTCCACTTCTCTCATCCAATGTGGGTTCTCTACTGATCAATAGTGTATGTTGCGAAAATTTACTTGTCCATTGTTTGTAAATGTAGCTTCGTCAGTAAGTAAGATTTTAGTGACAAACATATCATCTTTTTGTAGTCTTTGTAGTGCCCATTTACAGAATTGTACATGATTTTGAAAATCATTGTCATGTAACTCTTGATGAAATGAGATATGGAAGGGATGAAATTTATTGGAAGTATTCGCAGAACACTTCGTCGACTAATATCACTTTCACGTTCAAGCTGTCTTGTACTTATATGTGGATTTAGTGCTGCAGCGGCTAAAATGTTCGTTGAATTTCCGTCATCAGTTGCTTTCTTGATTCGTTTTTTTATTATCCATACTTCCTGTTTCTTGAAAAGTTTGTACTATATTTGAAAAAACAAAGAATAAGGAATGGACACGATCGGGAAATCTTTCAGCATACAAACGTATTGCTTCTCTCATAATTTGGTGATATCCATAGA
>NW_017304217.1:627877-635071 GCF_001594115.1 Trachymyrmex septentrionalis | reverse complement strand
TTTCAGCATACAAACGTATTGCTTCTCTCATAATTTGGTGATATCCATCATAGGCGAAAATCATATCGACTTTTTCGGCTTTCGTATAACGCATTTCGCAAGAGATGCATTTTAATCGAGAAATTCAAACTGATCAGTAAATATCGATAATGCTATGTGCGATTCAATTTATTATAAATGGTATGTAAATATTTACATACACTTGAACGATTAGCGGTATACCAACAAGAAGAGAAGACACAAAATTATTCGAAGAGTACCTTGAAACAATTTATTTTCCATTACATTCAATTATTTTCCATTATTGATCTTGTGTAACTTTGAATGACCTTCAATTATAGGTCATTGTATTCGTCTTAAAATGCTCTATCAGAAGGTAAATAAAAAAACATATCATTTCATTTAAAAAAACAAATTTGACCTTTGCTTATCCTTTACGCTTCCACCTACAAAACATTATTGACATCACATTATGTGCCCCTCGAAACTAAGTAACTTTTGTTTGACACTTTTTCTTCTATTATTAAAAACAAGCGAGTTATTCATCTGTTTTAAATGCTCCTCCCTGTATATATGGGGCATTCTTTGTCAAAAAGGCCACCCCCCCCCCACCTGTCCAAAATTCAGAGAGGCCTATGGGATTCGTTTTGGGCTTAAATTGTTGAGATATCTACTTTTAAAAAAATGCGGCCTTTTTTCGGAAAATCGAATTAGCGTACTCAAGATGGCTGCCAGAATGAACAAAGTCTAGAGCAAAAAAAGATGGTAAATCTTCAGAACTACATGACCTGAAAAATTAATGGCAGCAAATTTTTGCATGTATTTTTGGCTGCTGAAAATGGATCTGATAATAAAATTTAACACTTGACCATGTTTTGGCTACCATTTTGAAAAAACTACAAAAAATTCGCCTTTTTGCGTATATCTCAGAAAATATTGATTTTGTGTGATCTACAAGATGTTATTAAATGATTATATTCTTTTAAATTTTAATAAACCCTTTCTGATTCGTTACATTACATAGAATATAAAAAGCAATGAAGTAGTTTTGGACGGTTTTTAATATATATTTACTACTATTATCTACATTCTACATATATATTTTTAGTATATTTTATATATACTATCTACTATCTACTCTCGTTTTGCTATCTATTAGATTTTTTTCTTAATCTTTATATCAATTATGATAGGTGAGTCAATAAGTAATCCTAGAAAATCAAAATATATATTGACTCACCCACATATTTGCGTCATATAATGTTATCGCATAATTACATAGTCATTTTCTTTTAAATTTTCCAAAACATCAGACTTAAGCATATTGTTTCTCAATTGTGGTGACATTGGAACATAACTGGAAGAATCTGTGAGAGTACTTTTTTGCGTACATATTGTATTTTGTAACCTTGATTTAAAATGATTGGAAATTTCTTGATGAGAATATTGTTCTGTATCCATCCTGTTTTAAGAAAAACCGAGTCACATTTTTAAACTGTTCTAATTCTATATTTTATATTTTTCTCAGAAGGTAATTCTAAAAAAAAATAAATAAAACAATCTTACCTATCTTCTTCTGTGTATTCTGGCCTATGTTTCTGTCGTGGTGGTAATGCTGGAGGTTCAATTTGTAAATTGCATGAAATTTTATCTGTATCTTTATATTCATTGGAAGTGAATGACATTTTAGGAGAACAAATATTATCCATAATTTCTTCATAAATTCCAGAAGCAATAGAGGTATTGGATTTTCTGTGGTTACAGGAATGAAGTTTTTCACTGTACATTAGATTAGGTTCCGAGTGGTACATATTCTTCACAACTTTAGTGCTGATCGGTGTTCTTAAACTATTTTTCAAATTTAATATGCATTATTACATTAATATTGTTACTTAATTTTCTATATACAGGATGACAAAAAATTTTGGTCACTAAGTTTTGCGTGTTATTAAATCATTATTCAGATAACAAACTGATGTTATTTATCATCATTTTCATCAGCGTGCTATCTGGATAATATAATGTATCAATATCAAAGATTCTACATCAAAAGAATTTCATCAGTTAATGGACTAAAGAACGCTCTGTTGGCTGTCTGGGAGAATTTACTGATGGAAAGATACGTCATCGTTGATACATTTCCAAAGCAGTTTAAAGCTTGTTTCCAAATTAAAAATAGCCATTTTATATTATTTTTAGTATTTAATGAAATATAGTTAACACTCTTAAAGTTTTCTGTAAATATACATTTATTATTAATAACTTGATAAAATTTGACAAAACTTTCTGACCACTTTTGTTGTCATTCTGTATAATGATACACACCAATTAGTGTCTGTATTAAGCATACAAAGAGGTGCATCACTCTTTAATGGTGAAGAAAGACTACTGATTTCATTGTGTTTTCTTGTTTCAAGATTATCGCCATCAGAATATAAAAATTTTTGTCGGTGTTTCGGACCACGGCCCTGTGTTACCAAGTCTTGAAGTAACTTATTAGCGTCAAGACAAAATATGTAGAGTTCTCCAATGCCACAGCAAAACTCTTTGCTGGTATGTATTACACAAATACGCTTCACATCTTCTGGACGACCTGCTGTCATTAAATGGAATTGAGTGAATTCTGTCCATTTGAAAGTTTTAGCTATCTCGCCTGTGTAAACATTTCTAATGAAAATTCCTGTTTGGTTGGCGATCAAATCTCCATATAAACCTGCCAAACAATAAAAATCACATTGATATTTATAGATTCACTAAATTGAGGACATATATTCAACGACATATATCTAAATCAAACGTATAAATGTTTTTTCCTAAAAAAACGTAAAATTGACATATTGAAAAAGTAGTTTTTATATTTTTTCCTTTTTTTCTTTCAAGTATCAGGATTGATTGAAAAAAAGAGAGTATGCATATAGTTTTCTCCTTTCAATTAATATTGATTATTTAAAGGAAAAGAGACTATACATAATGATAGAAAGAAGTCTACATAATTAATTGTTCTTCATTGTATAGCTTCTCTATCAACCAGTTAGTTTCACCAGAAGTTAAATTCTTGATTTAGTTGTATATATTGGTACTTTTCAACAAAAGACAGTGTAAAACACAGCGATCATTTCATCTTTGTTTAGCATTGCAAACGAGGATATGATAATTCACTGTATTATGTCATACCTGTCTCTTATTGGAAAACACTCTTAAGCTTGATTTCACTAATGTAAGATTGATTTTAATCTCGGTTCTAATTTTAAGAATTAGAAAAACATAAAGAATAAATTAATCAAAATTGAAGTTAATCTTGTATTAATGAAACTGGGCCTGTATCGTTGGCTAGCTTCAAACTGACAATTATACCAACCAATTAAACCTGCTGCCTTCGAATGTGCGTTATCAACTATGGATACATCATATGATTTTTCAATACAACAGTGCCTTCTGGGCTTCAACAAGTGTCTGATATTCGCCATCCAACGCTGTGTCTCAGTCTCCGAATTAGCGGACAATGACAACAGAGGCTTCCTATCCACTGCCGATGATATACTAAACGCAAATTGTTTCGTTCTGGACAGAATACGATGAACAATGGCATTTGGTGGTATCACAACTGAGCTGTCCTTCTCGTTTTGCTTCAAAGCATTGTCGTGGTAGCTAAGTTTCTGATCAAACTGCACTTGCAAGCCGAGACCGGGTCCCAACTTTCTTATTGAGCACCATAAACGTTTCCATATCTTCGACAGAGCCAAAGCCCTTTTCCTCACCCTTTGTGCGATCCTTGCGTTGTATCTTTTTCTCGTCGACTTAACGTAAAGAAATCCATAAATTTCCGTGTCTTGCATACTCATTCTATACACAGGCACGTCAAATTGGCACAAGGAGCTTCGAACAGATGTATCCTTAAAGAAGATATTAAGAAGACCTCGTGCACTTTAAATTTTGGTAAAAATACACCGAATCGATGTGTCCTATATAAAAATAAATTTGACACGAAAATAAGCTAATTATTGAGATTAGCCTCTTCACCTCCGATATTAATAAAATCAGTCTTATTCAATGCAATTCTGCACGAAATGAACGAATCTGGCAAAAAAGTGTCGCTCTGCCCCGCTAAGGCACAGTATATGTACTGTGGTTACCACTTAACTTCTTTCTCTTTTCATCCTTTTTTCGTTCTGTCAAAACTCACTAGATTTATTCGCGTCACACTCCAACAAATGCGTTGGAGTGAGTAAGAGCTGTTATAGGAGCATATTAGAGCATGCAACGTATACAAACGATTAAACCTACTATTACAATGAAATAATCTGAACTTAATAAAAATTAATAAAAATAAATTGTAAACATATTGAAAAATAAAGAGAAAATGTAGAAAAATATTAGGAAAAATATTAAATTAACTTAAAAATGTATATTTTTGTATAAAGAAATATTATGTAATATATATCTCTATGAAAATGTTATGAGAAAGCTGAGAGATATAAAAGAAATTTATGTACGAGTATGTCCAAAAAATAAATTTAAAATACAATAAATAAAAAGAAATCGTTTTTGCTCGATTTTCTATATTACTTTTTGTTCACTTTTTCACTTTATCACTTTTTCATAAAAATTAGATTAATTTCTTGAGATTTCTCACATAACATTTCACAACATGGACAATACACATAATACTTCTCTCTAAATTTCTAGTCTGAATCATGTATGCTTGAAAGACAAATGTTTAAGTGGAACATTGAAACGCTTATTTAAATAGAGAACAGATAAAGAGAGAGAACAGTAAAAAAAGGAGGAAATGAAACGAGGAAATTTACTTATTTCACGCATGCGCACTCCATTTTGGCCAACAAAATTAGGAGAATTGTGCTACTGTATATACTGTAGCTAAGGCGAATCGAGATATTAATTGTTAAAATTGATAGATATTCGGGCTAGAAAATCTATCGCATCAGATGCATTTGGGTGCATTCAGAACAACACTGAGCGGTTGTGTCATAGTTCTGATTTCCGAATGCACCCATTCGATATTTTAGAATCTAACGGAATATGCCAATCAGATAAAAGTAAAGCTCTAGGTAGTAGATACCAAAGTAGCACATCCTCTATTTTGTGGACCTACTAACCATACCTTATACCAATAATATGCATTTATTAGACGACAAAAAACTAAATCAAAATGGCAATCGAAATAGCCAATAGGATGGCTGTTCGGCTCAAATAAAAGAATGCTGCTTTGGTATCTAGAGCTTTATCTGCGCATGTATTAGGCCGAAATCAGACTATACATTCAGGATTGAGATTAAAGATTGAAATTTCACCAATGAGGACAAAGAAGTTTTGGCTTCTTTTGTTCTCTCTGATTGGTCAAACTTCAATCTTTCAATCTTCAATCTCATTCTTCAAATGTAGTCTGATTGCGGCCTAAGGCGGATTAAAGTTTGACCAATCAAAACAAAAGGAGCCAAAGACCAAACTTTTTTGTCCTCATTGGTGAAATTTCAGGCCCGCATATTCAGAACGCACTTACAACGATGTTAACGCGCTAACATGCTATAATTTACGTTACGCATACTATAGAATTTTAGAGATAAAAGCATTCTGAATACGAGCTTCAATCTTTAATCTTTAATCTCAATCTTCAATGCGTGAATTGTCTTCCGGCCTTAGACGATGTGATGAGAGGGGTTATTTTTTCCTTCTCAAATATTTATTTTTACGTGAAAATACATCAATTGAGTGTAATTTTATCGAAATTTAAGTGAAACCGATTATATTAAATATTTATTTATAAGTAAAACAGTTAAAAATGTCGCATAGAGAAAGAAATGTTATAAATCATTCAGAATAGAGTGTGACAAGAAATTGTACTTTGTAATAATCAATTTATGTTAATATACAACTTTTGTTTAATATGACACGCATAAAAATGCGTAATGTTATGTTGAATTCATTGTACATCGAAATCATCCGTGCCGTTCGCAATGCGAGACTTTTCAAACATCAAAGGTTACAAAATCATTCATAAAAATCTTGATTTGAAAGAAAAAAAACTTCATATAACTAATTGAAATGTTAAATTAGTTTTATACTTTGTTCTAGAGAATGGACGTATTCGTCAAGCAGATATTTCTCCACACAAGCGACAACCGATGCAGAGTACAATGTATCAGTTGAAGCCATTCGTAATTTTAGTATAGTCGCACATGTTGATCATGGTAAAAGTACATTAGCAGACAGATTACTGGAATTAACGGGCGCTGTAAAGGCAAACTCTGGCAAGCAGATCCTGGATAATCTACAAGTGGAGAAAGAACGTGGGATTACAGTAAAAGCGCAGACGGCGTCGCTGTTTTATTCATATCAAGGCAAAAAGTATCTTCTGAATCTCATTGATACGCCAGGACATGTGGATTTTTCAGCAGAGGTTCATCGATCGCTGGCTCCTTGTCAAGGGGTTATACTACTGGTCGATGCTAATGATGGTGTTCAAGCACAAACGGTAGCCAATTACTATTTAGCGCGAGAAAAGAATCTTGTAATAATTCCAGTAATTAATAAAGTGGACTTGAAGAACGCCAATCCCGAGAAAGTCAAGGAGCAGTTGCAAATGTTACTTGATGTAGATCATATAGATGTTATAAAGATATCTGCCAAGTTGGGTACTGGTATCAATAAAGTTCTAGATGCTGTAATTGAAAGAATTCCACCGCCTACGGTAGCCAGAGATAAGCCTTTCCGAGCACTGATATTTGATAGTTGGTATGACAAGCATAAAGGGACGATTTCTTTAATTTATGTGAAAGATGGAGCATTGTCAGTTGGCAAACAAATTAGTTCTGCATATATGAAAAAATCATATGAAGTTCGAAATATTTTTCTTCTCAGACCTTACACAGAAAATGTGAAGACAATGTGAGTGAGTATAACTCTTATTATATAAACTCTCTAATTATAAAAACTAATTATACTTTATTATAAATTAAATTGGAGTGCTTGATAGGTCAGAAAATTTTAGAAATAATTCTAAATAATAAAATAAGACAAATTAAGAATAACAAAATTGAGATATTGATTTAATTTTTTAAATTCTAAATGTTTAAATATTTATATAAAGATCTAACATGCACATAAATATTTAAATATTTATAAAATATATATATATATATTAGGTTAAGTAAAAAGTCATCGCGTATTTTTTAG
>NW_017304217.1:621969-627361 GCF_001594115.1 Trachymyrmex septentrionalis | reverse complement strand
GTGCGTGCGTGCGTGCGTGCGTGCGTGCGTGCGTGCGTGCGTGCGTGCGTGCGTGCGTGCGTGCGTGCGTGCGTGCGTGCGTGCGTGCGTGCGTGTCTGATAGATTTTTAATTTGTGCTATTTAATGTACATAATGTAGATTTGCTGGACAAGTAGGCGCTATTTCATGCAATATGAAATCTAAGGAGGCTCACATTGGTGATACTTTGCATCTGCGGCATCAGTCTGTTGATTCCTTAGAAAGATTCAACCCACCAAAGCCAATGGTGTTTGCAGGAGTATATCCAATGGATCAGTCACAATTCTCCTCTTTACAAGCAGCTATCGACAAACTTGCTCTAAATGACAGTGCTGTAAATGCCACTTTAGAGTCCAGGTAAAAATTATATCATCTGTAAACTTTATGAATGAAAATTGTTTTCTATATAAATGTTGTTGATAATATAAAATCCTGTCGCAAATGAATATAACCTACACGAATAACAAATATGTTGATAAAACGACGAAAAAAAAAATCATATTACAGTGTTGCACTTGGAAGAGGATGGAGAATTGGCTTTTTAGGTTTATTGCATATGGAAGTCTTTATTCAACGTCTTGAACAGGAATACGGGGCACAGCCAATAATTACAGCACCTGCAGTGACTTACAAAGCAAAGATTTTTGGCAGTAAAAATATAACGAAATATCGAGGCGATACAGTGATCTTTAATAATCCAATTCATTTTCCAGACCCCCAAATTGTCACTGAATTTTATGAACCTATGATTATTGCAACTATCATCACGCCAGGTATTTGCAATTTTACAGTAAAGTACAATTTAATTCATTTAGAATTGAATTTAAGGATATATTAAAAAAGACAAAATAAATACATTTTTGAATACTTTGATCAGGAATTTGATGACTTTTCTCATTTTTATTTTATTTAGTACTTGTAGATTAATCAATGCTTTGTAAAATGTATAGATACATACATGAGAGAAATCATATCACTTTGCTGGGAAAAGCGAGGTGTAGAAAAACTGAACAAGACTATTGGCAATGACAGATTCATGCTGCAATATGTGATGCCATTGAGCGAAATAATTTTCGACTTTCATGACTCTTTGAAGAATATCAGTTCTGGTTATGCTAGTTTCGATTACGAAGATTATGGCTATCAAATAGCCGACATAGTAAAGGTAATTTTTTAGTGCTTATGAATTATTCTTATGCAATGTTGAACTTTTTAATGACATGTATTTTAATATATAAATTTTAGTTAAATATTTTATTAAATGGAAAAGTGGTAGAAGAATTATGTACAATTGTACATAGAACAAAAGCGTCTCAAATAGGTAAGAAGTTATGTGTTAGGCTTCTTGACACTATTCCTCGACAACTGTTCGAAATAGCGATCCAAGCAGTAGTAGGGAGTAAAGTAATTGCGAGAGAAACTTTGAAGCCTTATAAAAAGGATGTAACAGCGAAATTAGTAAGTAAATGTTTTGTATACCTTATATTAAAAAAAATAAGAGCAGACTTTTTAAATTTGGGATAATTTCATTAATTTTGCGTTTTTTTCAGTACGGTGGTGATGTTACTAGAAGAAAAAAATTGCTAGCGCAGCAAGCAGAAGGAAAGAAAAAAATGAGGATGATAGGAAAAATTTCCTTACCACGCGACACTTTTATAAGCGTACTAAAAAAATAATAGTGTTTTTATATGTAATTTAATATAGTTATTACAAAAGTAATAAATATAAGTAATATAACACATGTGAAAGTGCTTTAAGGCTCAGTTTCATAACTTAACTCCACATTCACTTTCAACGATACAATTTTATCGAGTGTCAAAATATAGATGTAGTTCCTGAAAATGAATGTATGTATAGTTTGTAGCAGGAATGCCTGGAGTTCAATTTTAGTTCACGTTTTGTTATTAGTTATTTTTACATTCATGAGTGTTAAAATCTGATACGACCGGATGTTATGTCAATGATCATAAACGTATCATAGTATTTGTGAATTGCGTTTTGACAGCCGGCCAATGTAACCTCAGTTTTAATTAGTGAAATTTCTCTCTATCAGATAACCTAGTGATTTGAGTAAGTTGAAGACCTTTTATTTGCTTATTTATATTATTACCTGTGTAAGAAAAACAGCTCACAAAGTATATTTTCTTATTAGCAAGTAAAAGCAATTATACTTTTTTAAAACTACAATTTATCTGATATGTTGAAGGCTTCTGTCCTCTTCCTTTCAATTAAACTTTGGAATATTTCAGAGATTTTACTGAAAAAAATTTTTACTGTCTTTCTCTGGATGGAGAAATATTGAAATGTCTTCAACCAAATTTCTAGGTTATCTGATAGAGAGAGATTTCACTGATTAAAACTGAGGTTACATCGGCTGACTGTCAAAACATAATTCACAAATACGATACATTCATGATCGCGACGTAATCCGGTCGTATCAGCCTTAATCTTAGGCTTGGTGAAATGACTAACCTCATTCTGGGTCGATATGACCAGTATCGAAAATAATCGCCTCTAGCAGCGAGATTTGTAAGTAGAGAATTGAGTAACGGGTATGTTAAAATCCCTAGGGCCGCGCAAAAAATTGAGGAGTTTTAAATGCTCAGATTACAAGCTTTGGAATGAAAGGAGCAGACGAGTTAGTTTGGGAGTAGGTTTGCAGATTAGCGGGAAGATGTCATTGGGCGTTTCAGAGTTAAGACAATTAATATATAAGTTTTGCAGATTTATGAGTAATTGAGCAACGGAATATTATGTGATTGCTTGGTGAGGGTCACCACAGGGACAGGCTTTAGATGCGACTATGGTATATTCTTCCTGAATAAGTTTCCTGAATAATTTAAATTATAATAGTTTGAACGAAGTCAATTGATTAAGACGATCTCTTCTCTTCTCTTGAACGGGTGGTTAGCAAACTACGGTTTAGGGGATTGTGTGCAGAAAAATTGTTCGTAGTGAAGTCCTTTATGGAGAAAATCTTTGTCAAGAAAGACTTTATATTATTCAACTGCAGAGCGCTTAGCTTCCAAGAGAAGATTGGAGTAGGAAGTTTTCAAGTCAATCTTATTTCCTTGTTTAGCAAGTTTAGCAAGTTTAGCAAGTTCCTCCGGTTTCTTGTTGCCTATTATCCCCTTGTATGAAGGAATCCAGGCGAACTTAACATTGACCTTGTTATCAAGAGCTTGAAAGAGTTGATTCTTGATGGTGTAAATTAGGTAGTTACTATTATCTAGTTGAGATGATGCAAAAGCTTCCAATATGCTCTTTGAGTCCGTAAGAATTAACGCTTTGGGAATGTTTCTGTCGCAGATTGTTTTTAGTGAGACTAGGATCGCCCAGGCCTTTGTGGTAAAGATTGAAGCGGTAGATGGAAGACAGTGTGTAAGTTTCAGTTGGAGCGAGGGTGAGAAAATGTCTGCATCCGTGTACCCCTCCAAGTCAAATTTGGATCCATCTGTGTAAAAGCACACATCCATTTTATAAGTAGATGCAGAAAGTCTTGGAATTGACTCAGTATAAATTCTTTAGAAGTGTCTTTGTCAGCACCTGCAAAGACGCATGCATATTCCGCAGTAGTGGTGGTCACGGGAAAGGGATATAGATAAGCGGCAACAAAGTTAGAGCGTTTAATACAGCTTTTAACAAATTTAGTCGCAATGTATCTTTTAAAAGTAGGGACTGTCTGATAGGCTGTGATTTTTAAGCATTGATTGAGAGAAATAGATTTCAAGTGTTTAAAACTTTTAATCAGAAGGCTGTCACACCTCGAGAAATTCTTGATCAAGTATCTGGATGCTAAATAGTTAAACCTAATACGTAGCGGGGATTTGCGAGCCTCGGCCAGCATAACGCCATTAATTGGAGTTGAGGTTCTATTCCCTAAAGCGATGCGAATTGCTTTTCATTCTAAAAATAGTTTTGTTTTTTCATAACTGTAAGACCTGAGAGCCACACTCGAGCCTTTGAGGACGGCACGGTAAATAATCAACAAAGACTGGGGATGGGAACCCCACCAATTTTTGGATAGCGGTCACGACGTTTACAATTTTTTTTCTTTTGTTCAATAGATATTTTAGGTAGGCTGACATTTTCTTGTCGAACCAAAATTTGCAGGATTCAACTACAGGAATATTGCAGTCATCGACCTTAGAGTAATGAAAAACAAGAATAGATCTTTTCTAGAGAAGATCATGCACTGTGATTTGCGCGGCGAAATGTTCAAACCTTTGTGCTGCAAATAAACAGAAAGAGAATTGAGTGAATCTTGAATAGCAGCAACAGCTATGTCAAGGTTGGCATTTGAAGAGAATATTACGAGATCATCCACATACATAAGAATAGAAACATTGTCTCCTAAGCAGGAACTGATGTCGTGTAGAGGTTAAATAAGATGGGGCTGAGAAAAGATCCCTGAGGTGTGCCTTTATAAGTGTAGTTAAGGGATTACAGAGTTTACCGTTCTTTAACAAAGAAGAGTTCTCTTTCAATAATTAAATTTTGAATAAATTTACATATTTTAGCCGGAATGCCAAGTTCTCTCATCATTTCCACCAGGACAGAAGGCACTACATTGTCGAAGGCTCCTGTTATATCTATAAAGACACAAGCAGTAAATAGGCCGCTTAAGTTGGCGGCGTGAATTCGATTAAAGAAGGGAATGTCTTGTAATGTCCGTACAAGAACGGGATGATCGGAAACCCTACTGGAACTCGGATAATATGAGATGCTATTTGACAAACCATCTTAATCTATTGTAAATGATTTTTTCCATGCACTTGAGCAAACAGGAAAGTAGAGAGATAGGTCTAGCGCCCTTGCCAAGAGGTTTGGGAATAAGAACAACAAGTGACTGCTTTCAAGCCGCTGGAACAACGCCTAGAGAAAGCTGTTAAAAATTGTAACTAGGGCATCGAGAGTAGAGATAATTTGATTGCTAATCTGGTCAAGGCCAGGGGCCGAATTAATCTTGGATTCTTTGATCGATATGTCAAGTTCGCGTCTTGAAATAGGGATGTCAATTTCTGAGGCAAGGTTAATAGTATTATTTGAGTCTTCGGAAAGCAAATCCGAAAGAGGGAAGTAGTTATAGTATAAGCACGTTGGGAGGCAGAGTTTCTCAATAGCCTTGTCACATGCTAAGGTAAAATTTTGCGAGTTATCAAATTGTGCATTCGTATTGTAGTCCTTGTTTTTAAAGGATTTGACAAGAGACCAGAGTTTAGTTGATGGAGTATGGTGGTCGAAACTACTGCAGAATTTTTTCCAACTGAATCTTTTTTCTTTGCGAAGTATTTTAGTGATAAGAGCACATTACTCTTTGTAGGCTAAGAAGCTTTCTCAGGAAAGGGTGCACTTATAATTTGAAGTAACTAG
>NW_017304217.1:606194-621869 GCF_001594115.1 Trachymyrmex septentrionalis | reverse complement strand
TTTTTCTTTGCGAAGTATTTTAGTGATAAGAGCACATTACTCTTTGTAAGAAGCTTTCTCAGGAAAGGGTGCACTTATAATTTGAAGTAACTAACTTCCTGGCCGTCACCGCCTCTCAGCAGATATCATTCCTCCATGAAGATTGTACATAGTGGCTTTTAAGAAGACATTGACGTGATTTCTTAGCCTTATTGAGAGCAGCAAGCTCAATACCTTGTTTGATGTTCTAAACTAAGTTTTCATAAGCCTTAATAGGATGGACCGTAGAATCGCACGAGGACGGGAGGAGCATCTTATCTATTGTAGTATATAACTAAGTATGTCTAGTTTTAGTTTATTCAATTTAATTTTATAGCAGAATCTGTTTCTTGTTTGGAGAAAACTTCTCAATTGAATTTGGATAGGTAAATGATCGTTATATCCTGAGTCGTCTAATGTATTTGAAGAACATATTAGAGCCAAACTAGCAGAAACCATATATAAGTCAATGACCGAACGTCTATTGTCAGGAGGTTGTATGGGTGTACCGTCGTTGAGTATAGTCGCGCCTGAGTCGTCAATAGATGCTAAAAGAGATCTTTGCCAGCTCGGTCAATCGATTCACAGCCTCTTGTGATGGGCGTTGAAGTCCCCCATGAAAATAAATTTTGCATTATGACTGAGAGAGTGGAACAAGTCTTGATTAGATCTTTGGGGGTATTCATACCTGGGTAACGGTATACATTGATAATGTAGATGGGTTCGTGATCCCATCATAATTTTAATGCCATGAATCTCGATTGATTAATGTATAATATGGCTAAGGTCTGAGAGTTTGAAAGTCGATATTTTTCCTAATTAATATACACAAATCTCTTTGGAAATGAGATACTCTTCCAAATGCTCAAGAAACCAGGTATCGAAAAGGAGATGTGGCAGTCTAAAAGCGTTTCCTGTAAGCAAATAATGTCAAAATTAGAGAAGAAATTAACTAGATGAGGTATTTTACCTCTTAGGCCTCTGCAGTTCCATTGCATGAAATTAATCGTATTCGATTGTTTATTATCTTTACATGAGAATTTTAATTTAATGATGTGTTAAGAATAACGTTTTTTATTAGATCGTTGGGTTGTAAAGCGCTGTTGAAATGCATTAAAACGGAAATAAGAAATTGTATGAGAGAAGCGAGATCAAAATTACTATTAGACGTCTCAGAAAAAGTGGGTCGTGGATTAAAAGCAGGGACAGAGGAAGAGGAAAAAGGGGAGGATTATTAGATTCCATGTTATTATTGTTGTTACTGAATTGAGAGCATGAGTCAGAGTAATGAGAAACTCATTTTTATCTGTACCCCAAAAGCGGATTGCTATATCCATTTATTGTTTCTGAGAATGTTTATTGAAGCTCTCATCAAAACAAACCACAAAACAATCACAATGACTGATTCTTTCTTTCAGTTTTTCATGAAAATATGTTGCAAAGCCATAAAAAATTAGGTACGATATCTTAGTGCGACCAAGCTCTATACAATCTTACTGTCTACAAATTTTAGAAAAAAATCTGTACTGCATTGCCAGCAGAGGATATATTAGGAGTATAAATAAGTTTCCGCTGTTTTTTATCAAAAATTGGGCATTTATTGTGAAAGAACGGTACCTAATGTTTTATTCGAAGTATTATCCATCGCTAGCCACTACTTTTTCCCTTTCATCTTTCTGGCAGCATACGGATATCGCGTCGGAAAAACGTTTCATCTTTTGAAGCTATCCACGAATCGACCCAATTTTTGGTATCTTCATATGATGTGAAGTGTTGCTCAGACAGGCCATGCGCCATCGATCGAAACAGGTAGTAATCAGAAGGAGCAATGTCTGGTGAATACGGCGGGTGGGGTAAAACTTCCCAATTGAGTGTTTCCAAGTAGGTTTTGACCGGCGCCGTAACATGTGGACGAGCATTATCATGCAGAAGAATAACTTTGTCGTGTCTGGAGTAGTAGTGAGCGCGTTTTTCCTTGAGTGCTTGGCTCAATCTCATCAATTGTGTTCAGTAGAGAGCTCCAGTAATGGTTTCGTTCGGTTTGAGCAACTCATAATAAACGACACTTAGCTGATCCCATCAAATACACAACATGAGCTTTTTCCAATGAATGTTCGGCTTGGCTGTCGATGTTGAAGCATGGCCAGGTGGTCCCCATGATTTCTTCTTTGGTTTATCATAGTGGATCCATTCTTCATCACCAGTGACTACACGGTGCAAAAAACCCTTTCGTTTATGCCTGGCAAGCAGCATTTCACATGTGAAAAATCGGCGTTCAACGTTTCTCGGCTTCAATTCATATGGAACCCAATTTCCTTGCTTTTGAATCATTCCCAACGATTTTAAGCGATGTGAAATTGCTGGTTGAGTCACTCCTAATGTAAGTGCAAGTGCTTCTTGCGTTTGGCACGAATCTTCATCCAATAATGCTTCCAATTCCGCGTCTTCGTACACTTTCGGCCTTCCGCTACGTTCTTTGTCTTCGACATCAAATTCATCGTTCTTAAACTTTTGAAACCACTGACGGCAACTTCTCTCACTTAAGGCAGCCTCAGCTGCAAATTTCTTCAAATTAAAGAAGTAAATCAAAAGCTCCCGCAAATGATGCTTATTCGGCTCAAAACTCGACATTTTCGCACGAAAAAAGATATAAGATGATAATGAAAATCGCTAATATTTCAAGGTTATGTTCTTGCCAAATGTCCAACTTTACGATATGATGTTTTACAGCTGACAATTTTAACATACTGGTAGCGCCATTGTTTGTCAAACGGCGGAAACTTATTTATACTCCCAATAGATAAATGAGTACTTACAGTAAAAAAACACCAATTCAATTTAATTGAATGTATATTAGATAGTAATTCATCATCTTAACACTCGGACCGGGAAGGCGCTTTGTATTTAAAGTCTTAATATTTATATAGACGGTCTTGTTTCCAATCATATTGTTTATAATACGCGCGCTTATACATGCGTAACTCACTATATATATCGGTTATTGCGAAGAGTGTTGCTAAGGTCTCGGTAGTCTAAAGGCTCAGGACGCTCACACGGAATGTAAGAGATCCGGGTTCGACTCCCGGCCGAGGCAATATTTTTCGCAATAAGTTTATTACAGTTTTTTAAGATTTGGGAGAATTTGGGGGGATTATTTGTTTCAGATTGATTGTGTGAATCCGATAATTTCATCGGCTCTCAATTTATTTCTGAAATATTAATTCAATTTAATTGAATGTATATTAGATAGTAATTCATCATCTTAACACTCGGACCGGGAAGGCGTTTTGTATTTAAAGTCTTATTATTTTTATTAATTTTCATAAAGTTTAAATTATTTTATTGCAATATTAGGTTTATTCGCGTCGCATATTCCAATATGTTGGTACAGTAGCACTTACTCACTTCAACGAATTTGTTGGATTACGATGCGAATAAGAGGTCTAGAGGAATTTTGATAGAGTGAAAAAAGGATAAAAAGAGAAAGAAGTTTAGGTTAACCATGGCAACGATGAGTAACTTACTTATTTCACGCATGCGCACTCCATTTTGGCCAATACTAATATCAAAGATGCCGACAGAGAATTGCGCTACTGTATACATTGTGCTGTTATTGAGTAACTATCGAACACTTATTAACTATATACACACTACTGAACAATTATCATTATTGATAGAGTCTTAATTATAGAGATAGAGGAAAAAAATTAAAATGCATTTGAAAAATCTCATACTTTATTTTTTAAACTTGATATATTTTTTTCTGGCGTTGCGACCACTAGTTGTATATTTTAAATACATTTTGTAACGCACAATTCTTAACATGTTATACACATCGCATAGTATTAGTAACATCTAGATTATGTAAAGAATCTATATCTTCGTAATCAGTATCCAAGGTCTCAATGGTCAAGTTGTCGCTATCGAATATATCAGCCAGCCATTCGCGTTTTTCACGTCCTTTAACGTATATGAGAACCTTATCATCGTCATTCTCTTTCGCACCAATTACAGTCATTGTAATCAGGCATTTCGCCGTGCTGTACGGGATCATCCCATCTTCCCATTGTAATCCATGGTGATAAGCACTCAGCCAGGAAGCGCAATACTTTTCTGACTTTGTCAAGAAATTCTATGGGACATGTAAAAATAAAACGAGAAAGAATGGCTCCTTTTCTCAATATCGCCACTTCCTTCACGACAAATTTCTTTCCAACGATAAATCCTTGCAAATCCATAAACGTTGGTATAGTCATGGTGAACGATTTTTCAAGACTGTGCTCAATCGTAAAAAATCGTGGTTTTTATCTCTTGTATTGAAAAGAGAGTATTTTTTTCAGCAATGATAATTTACGTAATCTTCCGTACTACGTTGGACATTGGGCTATATTCGATCACTCGGTCGTGTATGATGAAACAATAGGCTATAGTATTCGCGGGTACATTCTCCTTGAATTCAAATTTTAATCGCACATCCACTGCTCTTGATGGATTCGTTTTGTCGCGAGCAGTCAATAATAACGCGAGTATAACCGTGAAAAAAGTTTTTAATAATGTTTCAATAATGTTTCACGATTTTCCCAGGGAATTTGGTAATAAGACATACGGAAACGTATATACATATCATATAAGATAGCTGACATTTTGTATTTGTCAAAATCTAGATTCAGATCATCGTACGGATAAAATTCAGAGTTTAGATAAAGTTTCACATTGTTAATTTACAATGATCGAAGTAAGTTTTAGTTCGATTAGTGCTTTCATGATGTTTTTTAGCAGTTTGCAGAGCAAAGAAAACAGATCTTTTAAGTTTTTTCAGCTGAGTCGCAATCTTGATAGCCCACAAATGCTTTGTCGTGCTTTGCAATAAGGGATACTCATACAAACCCCACGGAAACTCATACTTAGATATCGTTCGCTTTCCAAGGTACATAGCATGAATAATTTATTGACTTCGTTCAACATAACGTGAAGCATTCGCCATTGTATTTTGAATAATTCAAGCGTCGGTTCAGTCGCTGGATCTTTTACAATTGTTGTCGTTGCGTGCTCGTATCAAAATTAATTCGAGTGTTAATCATCATACGTTTGTAAAAGCCCAACAACATGCTGAGTAGCACGCAAAAGTTAAAATATCCGTGTCATCATCAGATGTCATTAAACTTTTCGCATTATACTCGGAATAAGTCCAGCATTATGCATAATCATTGTATTATTACTTTAAAACAATGTATAGCTTTTTATAGTACTAATTATTCGAACATTTCTATTACGATCAATCTCTGCATCATCGAGTTTATATCGAATTTCGTCAAACATGAAATGTCACGCAATTACTTCCAATTGTTGACTGTTTTTATTGATCTTTTTCCTTTGACGTCAATTTACCTTCGACATTGAGAACACTTTCACACAGTAGCGTGTATAAATCCTGTTAGAAATGAGTATTCTTATTTCGTCGCTATGTCCAAACGTGGTGTTGACGTACGGATTGTACGTGTAAAACTCGAACTTGACGATACAATCGTCAAAGATCGGCTTATCTCCAATATTCAAGATATCAATCATTTCAGATATTTTATACAATAAAGCCCAATGATTTTAAAAATTTAATGTTTAACACCGTAAGCTTTCTTCTACTGAACGATTGAATATTTTTGATTATTGTCCCTCTAGCAAAAATTATGTCTCTAGTCTGTTTCGCCTGCTTATTCAGAACAAGTATCTCACGTATCACATTGTTGTATCACTTTATGACTGTCGCCTTCATACATGCAATCTAATGCTGATTTCTTCTCCACGAAAATCGAGTAATCGTCCGTCTTGATCCACAACACGAACCGTCAGATTTGTAATGCTCCGTACGATGATCGAAAGGTAAATGATCTGTGTCGGTCTTTCTATATCTTATATCCTGGTGACACGCTCGGAAAATTCATGTATCGTGTGCACGAACTTATCGTTGCTGCATGCACCCATGGTCATGTTGCATTCAAT
Organism: Trachymyrmex septentrionalis; assembly: GCF_001594115.1. Classification (NCBI taxonomy): domain Eukaryota; kingdom Metazoa; phylum Arthropoda; class Insecta; order Hymenoptera; family Formicidae; genus Trachymyrmex; species Trachymyrmex septentrionalis. The sequence goes on along the minus strand of NW_017304217.1, from coordinate 615,854 downwards.
ACGAATGATATTTACGTTGATGATATTTATCGATATGTCTGATTCGTGCCACTGTTGCGACTCCAGCACGCGATGAAAATTCCAACAGCGATCCAATATTGTGAGGTTTGATGAAATTTACTCGATAAGCGCATTTGATCTCACTCTTCATTGTATTGTTACTGGCATGAATAGTCAATGGGTACTGTTCTGTAAGAAAATTCCTGTAACCACCACTGCTTAGGTGGAGAACCACTGTCGCGAAGGCCCACGCGGAGCCAATTAACGTTTGATAGATCATGAGGAATCTGCGTATGCGCGGATATTCCGGAGCATGCGCACAGGCACGAGCCGAAGAGAGTTCAAAAGCAATGCGAGACAAGTTAAGTCGTTCGTGAAGAGTAGTTTGCTCCATTTTTGCGTTTCGTAACTTAAGGTTGTAACGAGAGGAGAATAAATATATGTTATTCGATAAAGAAGGACGTAAAGAATTACAGCTCCTCTAAATTAAGGCCTTCGTCCATCCCTGACATGAATCCTTTGCGCTTGGTCGGTCGCGTTTGCCAACGTGCTTCATTGGCAACGTCCCCGTGCCGGGAAGAACGGACATTACTGACTGTAATCTTATAGTTCATCCTTTTGCGAAGCGTTTTCTCTCTCACTATCATCATTAGGATGAAATTGTAGAATTGCACTTAAATACTTGTCTTAGATATTTGTTTATATCACGTATTTCGTACGATCCTTCGGGAATGACAATTTCTTTGTCATCTTTGTCAAAGTAAAACTTATTATTCGATGAATTTATATTAGATATTGTATGGTAGATTTCAAAGTCTGTCAAACCGAGCTCATAATCGCCATCGCTCAAATCTACAGCCGGAAAGTAGTAGGTCGAGAGGACGCTATTCTTACCGGTGAGCGTAAATGTTAGTAACATGTTTGAATGAATACTGAGTTGAAGGAGTACAATGTCAATTTTTAAATTGATCGTCAACCGTTTGTAAAAACTTTAGATACAGTTGTCCACAATTATTATTTTGATCGTAATGTTGATAAGGCATGCGATTATACTCGATTTGCGTTACGTCCAAATATCGCACCAATTCCTTTGATGATCGAAGATTGTCGAAACTATTAAAGTAAACAGCACAATCTCCCCGCTTCGCGTACGCCACCCAATGAGTACCTGGTTCATTAACATTATCCAAATTTACGATACCGCTCTTGTTTCGATACACTCCCCCTATTGGTAAGGTAGTACGCATAAAAATACCTCTGAAATATGGAATACGCATACGTTTTGCCAGTTGTTGCAGTTGTACGTTGGTAATTACACTCTTCGACATTTTTGGCAACTGTTTAATATTTTTTTTTAATCTTTTTATTTTTTTTCGTTGTGACTGCTTGTCCACGCTTGTACGGAAACTCCTTGATCACCCATGATGTGGTTATGACGTTCCAGTTCTTTCAACTGACGTTGCACAGCTTTATTATCGTTTATAGCTTTTGCGACTCCTGCCGCGCCGCTGACTAACGAGCCGAAGACTCCCAACAGCAGTAGAATAGGTAAGATAAAATAGACCATTTGCCATCAGTAGTATTCGTTGGCTTTTTCTTCTTCGTTTTCAAGCCCATATCAATTTTTATTTTGGCTTTTATAGCCGCCCAAATAGCTGTGACAGCAGCTATGGCTCTTTCTCCAAGAGTCGAATCCACGCCTCCTCAGCGAGTATTTGTCAGCTACATGTTATTTCGTGAGATCTTTGCTCAGAATAAGTTATGTCATGTTCGCAACACGTCGCGTCCAATGGATTAATGTCTCGACCGCCTCTAGCCAATCGCTTTTCTAAATGCGTACCTGGATTACAAAATTGATATCCGGGGATATGCAACTCGATCGGAAGTGCGTTTATCGTATGATTTAGAAAACCGCAGCCTTTTTTTTGTTGTTGATATTTGCTACAATTTCTTATAAATGATGCTGGATCATTAATATGCGATTGATGGCAGGGCAAATTATAATGTTTCAAGCACCGACGATGTTGCTGAATCCTGATGAACATAAAAATCGGAACGTAAATTGGATGTAATGAGAAAGTAACAAAAGTGTAAACGAAACTTCTAGGAGGCGAAAATTGAAATTAAAATATGAAAGAAGCGTGCTTCTTTTACATTTTATTATTTCAATTTTTGCCTTCTAGATGTTTCGTTAACGCTTCTGTTACTCTTCCATTCGATTTACGCTCCGATTTTTATTTTTATCAGGAAGTCTCTGAATCAGCCTTTATATGGTCAGGTAATCTGTTATTATGCTTCAGGTAATCAGTTGATCTATATAATTCTTAAACTTTCGCGTAGCAAAATAATTTTCGGTATATATTCCAATTCTTTGGCGGTTAAACTATATATATCACAGTTGTCTGATACGATAAGAAGCATTTTGAGTACTGAGCGCTTTGCGCGCTACTATAAATACAATACATCCACTCTTGATGTCGTTTTTCAATATTATCAGTGTCATGAAGGGAGAAGATATGAAGTTCGTGCTACAACCGCAGACGATCAAAATGACTAATGTCGACAATAAAATACAGATTGAAAAAGAAATACATAAGCATGGAAATATGCTACCGATTTCTATACACGGAATCATCTGCGGTACATCAAACTGCGACAAAATAAACGTGTTGATAAGTTTTCTGGAAAGTCTACATGGCATACTGTTACGCCCTTGCCATGCCGATTCCGTGGATCGCCGCTCGCAAAATACCGAAGATCGCGGCAACGCGAGCCTCTCTGTTATTCAACAAGATCGGCAGATTTTGGATGTGAGCTGTCGGCGCGTTCGGACGTTCTCTCGCGATCTGTATTCTCTGTGTTCTGTGTTCTCTGTTCTGCATCAATAAACGTTCTTGTTCTTAACTGTCGTGTCTTTATTTTGGCGTTTCGGGAGTGCGTGTGAGCGTCTGCGAGAGCGACATCGTAAATCGGTCGTGCGGGCGCCACAGTTTGGGGGCTCGTCCGCTTGGACATTCAATGCGTGCTGTGCGGGAATCAACTGCTCGGAAAAGGAGAATCATTGCTACAGAGCAATCTCCTTCTGTGTCAAGGTGTGTGAGGATTTCACAGGAAGTCCTCAGGAATCACCTACGACGATCGCTCTTCAGGCCGTTTTGCGAGAGGTGCAACAGCTACGAGAGGAGTAACGGCACGCAGGAGCCGAATACGCAGAATCTTCACAACAACGCAACGTTGAGATGAAACGGATGCGTGAGGAACATCAGCACATGCTCACCGACTGCATGGAGTCACTGCGACAACGCGACGCTGAGATCTAGCGGCTACGAGAGGAACTTCGCAGCGGAAACGCTCAGATAAGTCCTTCTGATAATGGAAATCTCACCGCAAACGCGCGCGATCGCGATATTACACGATTTTCATCGGGCGGCGGAAACGGCACAAACATGCAAGAACGCGTTGAATCGTGTGTCTCACTTCACAATATTACGCGATTTTCTGCGGGCAACGGAAATGACATAAATACATGTGAACGCGTGGAATCTCGTGTTTCGCTTCGTGGGGAAACAAACATTAGATTAAAACCGGGCACGTTTGACTAGTAGTGCTCTTCTAAGGGAATTCCTTGCCCAATTTGATTTGATCGCTCGTGCGAACCATTGGGAGGTGGACACGAAGGCTGCCGTTTTAGCATCATGCTTGAGAGGAAAAGCGCGCGCAGTACTGGAAAGCGTATAAAACCTAGAAAATTTAGATTTTTTTACAGTTAAAATCAAGATTAGAGTTATGTTCCGGCGAAATGCAATCACTACAGAATTATTACTCTCAATTCACAAGTTGTAAGCAGAAATTTGGAGAGAGTATTGCTTCTTTTGGCTCAGACATCGAAAAACTATCTCAATTAGCATATCCTGAATGTCCTGATTCAATACGCGACAAAGTCGCGTGCGCGCAATTCGTCTCCGTTTTATCCGACGGATTCGTAAAGAGGGCGCTTCAGTTAGAGGGGGCAATATCTTTGAGAATTGCAATCGAGAGGGCAAAAGCGATCAAATTAATACAAGAAAATAGTTTTCAATATAAAAAAAAGAATAATTTTAATTTTGGACAAAAAAAAGAAAAGAATTTTAGCAATTCTGATAAGGGGGAAGAAAATTAACTTAATAAAGAAAAGGAAGGAAAATTTATAATAATAAAAATAAATTTACAAAATTTGAAAAAGGAAAGAATTCGAAAAAGGAGAGAGAAATAAGAGAGGAAATGTAAGTGAAAAGGATCCGATCGGAAATGCCCCTTCTTACTGCACTCCTAGCACTCCTTTTCACTTTCCATTTCCTCTCTTATTTCTCTCTCCTTTCCGATCGGAAATGCCCTTTCTTACTGTACTCCCAGCATTCCGGACGGTAAAGGAAATAAAGAATAGTTGAGCTGTGCGGGGTGAGCTCGATTGGGATGAAGAGAAAAATGACCCCGAAAAATATTTATTGTGTTAATGAACAATGTTCTTATGATATTGATAATCAATGTAACCTTTTTACTAATCAATGTTCTTTCAGGATAAATAGACTTAAATATAATTCAATGAATTTCTGTTTCAAAGGGGAGATAAATAATAAGCATTGTATCTTTAGAATTGACACTGGCTCTGATGTTTCTATTTTAAATGATAATTTGGTGAGATCGGATGAGTCCAAAGTTAAGATAAATAATTGTAATTTAAAATATCCTACGGGCGAGAAAGTTGCAATTGATTATAAAATGTACACTACAATTTGGTAATTACTCAGTTGAGATTCCGATGTTGATTGCAAAAATTAACGATTGCATCCTTGATTGATTTTCTTGAAAAAATTAATTTGGGAAATATCTTCGAGTCTATCTTTCATAGTCAGAAAGAAATAGCAAAGGATGATGTTCAATTTTGTCGAGTAGAAGAGTCTTTTAATATTCCATCGAAGATGGAGAAGATTGAGAAGTCTCTTTGAAAAAGATTCTAAACATTTAAATTAATTACAAAAGAAACTCTTTGCAAAACTTCTTATTGAATTTCATGATATATTTGCTGAGGAAATTGTTGCTGAGAATTGTGAGGTTGGGGAGCATGTAATTAATATAAAAGATTCTCTTCCCATCAAACAAGTATCTCGTCGAATTCCTATTAATATGAGGAAGGAAGTCAATAAAATTATTTAGAGGATATAAGAAAGCAAGGTGTAATTGAGGAATCAAAAAGTCCCTGGATGTCCCCAGCCATGTTAGTAAAGAAAAAGGATGGAACAATAAGATTTTGTATTGATTACCGTAAGCTAAATGATGTTACTATCAAAGATTCTTATCCCTTACCCAGAATAGACGACGTCTTCGATCAACTCTCAGCTATTCTACATTAGACCTAAAAAGCGGATACTGGCAAATCAAAATTTGGGCAAAGGATAAAGAAAAGACGACATTCTCTATCGGAAACGGGTTATGACAATTTAGAATGATGCCCTTCGGTTTGTATAATGCTCCAGCCACATTTGAGTGAGTAATGGAGCAAATTTTATAAAAGTTTCTTTTAAAAAGTTGTTTAGCGTATTTAGATGACGTTATTATTTTTGGTAAAAGCTTTGAGGAAATAGTCGAAAATTTAAGAAAAATTTTGATTCGTATGCGAGAAGTAAATTTAAAAATTAATCCTAAAAAATGTACCTTCTTTGGTCGAGAAGTAAAATACTTGGGGCACTCAATTTCAGCTGCAGGAATTTCCATGGATAATAATAAAATTACTACTATTAAAGAGTGGCCAATTCTGTGAAATAAAAAACATCTGCGGAGCTTTTTGGGATTGTGCTTATATTATCATAAATTTGTGAAAGAATTTTCTTTATTAGCAAAACTTCTCTACGCTCTTACAGAGAATCAAATGAAATTCGTCTGGTATGAGCAATGTGAAAGCAGTTTTAATAGTTTGGAACAAGCTCTTACCTTCTCACCAATTTCTCTTTTCTCAAAGAGGAGGAGGAGCTCATTCTCGACATAGATGCATCGAATTTTGGAATCGGTGCAGTCTTGTCGCAAAGACAAAACGGAAAAGAAAAAGTTATTTCCTATTTTAACCGTGTTTTAAATAAAGCCGAGAAGAATTATTGTGTCACGCGACGCGAACTTTTATCAATAGTTGAATCGATTAAGTCATTCCATCATTACTTGTATGGTCTGAAATGTTTGATACAAACGGATCATTTTGTCGCTTAAGTGATTAATGTCCTTCAAGGATTTGGAGGGCCAATTGGCACGCTGGATGGAGAGGCTTTAGCAATATGACTTCGAGATAATGTACCGTAAAGGTGTTTTACATAAAAACGCTAATAGACTATCCAGACGCCCTTGTGTAAATACGAAATGCCAATATTGTGCAAAGGTAGAAAAAGGCTTCACAAAAGGTCCTGTCGCAAGGATAGTCCTGTCAGAAGAGAACTTAGAAACTTGGCGTCAGGAACAATTAGAGGATCCTAGCATTTCGATTATTCTTCAAGGAAAGGAGATTGAGATTCGGCCATCTTGGCAAGAGGTTGCGTCTAGGTAAACGGCCGCAAACGTATACTGGTCCTATTGGAATTCCTTAGAGATCAAAGATGAGTAGTACTCTACAAAATGTGGAAGGTTCCAAATTTAAGAAACACCGTTGCTCAACTAGTTGTCCCTAAGAAGCGAGTTCAGAAAATATTAAAAGAAATTCATGATTCTTCATCGGGAGGACACTTTGGAGTTAATAAAACTCTGGAGAAGATTCGTAAAAGATTTTATTGAGCTTTTTGTAAACAAGACGTGGAGGATTGGTGCAGAACGTGCAAAATCTGCGTTGTTCGAAGGGGCCTGACGGGAAAAGAAAAATCTCCGCTTTAAATTTACAATGTTGGAGCTCCATTTGAGAGAATGGACGGACTTGGTTCACTTCCGATAACCCATTCAGGGAATAAGTATTTATTAGTTGTTGTCGATTGCTTCATTAAGTGAGTGGAAGCCTTCCCCTTAAAGAACATCAGAGCAAAGACGTTGCAGAGATCTTTTTGAGTCAGATTATCTCGAGACACGGGGTTCCGTTGGAAGTCCACAGAAATTTCGAATTTAGGATTTTTCGGGAATTATCGCAATTGCTCGGAATTAAGAAAATGAGAATATCTACTCTGCGTCCCCAGTCAGATGATCAAGTGGAACGTCAACATCAGACAATTCTAAACTATTTAGCGAAGTTCATTGATAAAAATCAAAAAGATTGGGATCGTTTGATTCGATGTATCTTGTTGGCATATGGGTCTTTCAAAATAAGGCCACTGGTGCAACTCCGGTGGAGTTGTATTTCGCTCAAGATCTTAGGTTTCTTGTAGACTTACTTCGAGGAAACCCCCCTAAGTATGAAACAGAGAATTCAACGAATGATTATTTAAGTAAAATAAAGAAAAAGTTAGAAGAAGTTCACGATTAAGTTAGGAAACGGGTCGATATTAAGTCTTCTCGAACTAAGACCTGGTATGACCAGAAGGTCAGGCAGATTCATTTTGAGATGGGTCAAAAGGTTTGGTTGTACAATCCTCGAAGAGTGAGAGGGAAATCTTCTAAATTGCAGAGTAGGTGGGAAGGTTTTTATCATGTAGAAAGAAAGCTTAGTGATATTGTTTATTGTATTCGCAAGTCGAACATATAAAAATAAAATTATACATACAGACAGGTTGGCACCGTATCTTGAGAGGTCCGTGGAATAGATTAAATAAACAGATATCAATTCAATAAAGCAAAGTCTTGTTATAATGTCACTTATTAATGTAGATTTATTTTGCAGCGCAAGCCGCGCGATGATAACTCCTTTTAGTTACAGAAATGCTGAATATCAGTTTGGACTTTTTTTGGCAGTACTGCGACCTTCATGGGCTCGTCACTCGATGAAGGAAAGAGTAGTGGTGTTCTGCTGCCGGCGTGCTGCAATACCAACAGCGGTGAAGAGCTCAGCTGAGGAAGTGGTGTCCGGAGGAGTTCATCGGATGGAGTAACATCGGGAACTTGTCTAGTGACAGATCTTTTTTTTAAAAAAGACCGCCTCGCCCACGGTTTTTGAATCGGTTTTTCCGTGGGACGGAGGGCAAATGCCGAGGCGGGGATTGGGGCAGAGGTACTACGGTACATCATTTTTTGCCCCCCCCCCCTTTCCGAAAAGAGAAGAACCAAGAGCGCAAGATCTCAAGAGAAAAGGCAAGAGGATCCTGGTGTTTTCTTCACGAAGACGGGAAGATGCTCGAGTGGATTTCGTCCTACGGGGGAGTAGCCGGAGAGAAACTGAAGAGAGTGATGGAAGATGACAAGAATTCGTCTGCTCTAGGAAATTTTGTGCACATGCGTAAAGCTGAGCAGTCTTAACTGACGTACACATTTCATGGTATTATAAGACCCCTAATAATAATATTAAGAAAGTTGTAGGGAGAAAAGGAAGGTTTTTATTAAAGATAGTGTGATCATGAATAATAATAAATTTTGTCTTTTATTACGTCTGCAGCCGATTTATCATATGAATACCAACATATCGTTCGAAGAAATAGCATTCGAGAAAGTCATTATAATCGTTATAACGTACAGTACCTAAGAGGTTAGATTTCTAAAAAGAAATAATTCATTACTATAACCTTAATTTAGGAAAAAATTTAGAACGGGTTGTAAAGCGGGACAAAGTGTTAAAATATGAGATTGTCCCTCCTAATTTGGGACGGTTAGTCACTTAGATGTACAGGAGCACTAAAAGCACCCGTATTCCGTATTGCTCCGTATGTTCCATCATTGGATCGAGCCACGTTATTTTATGCATGCGCATAAAGTTTATAAGAGCAGACGAATTCTTGTCATCTTCCATCACTGGAGAGATCCTGCCTGGAAGGGAAGAAAGCCTCAAGAATAAATCTCGAGAGGAAAGTCGGACCTCAAGGAGACCAAAGCTCAGGAAATCTGTTGCAGCAGCACAGTAGGGAGTAGGAAATTAGTCAGGAGAGAGCTCCGAACTCTTTTGAGAGGCCAAGAGAGGTTTTGGAGGAACCATAATTGTCGAGACGACAATTCAAGAGAAGACAGTGTTACGCCCTTGCTATGCCGATTCCGTGGATCGCCGTTCGCGAAATACCGAAGAGCGCGTTGCCCAGTAACGTGAGCCTCTCTGTTATTCAACAAGATCGACAGATTTTGGATGTGAGCTGTCGGCGCGTTCGGATGTTTTCTCGCGATTTGTTCCATCCTGTATCTTCCTGATGTTCTCTGTGTTCTCTGTTCTGTATCAATAAACGTTCTTGTTCTTATTTGATAAAACTTCTTGTTAGCAGAGCGTGGTTGGATGGGTTGAGCCAGTAATTAAGTAGAAACCAATAAATTACGTTCATTTATAAGTTTCTACTTAATTACTGGCTCAACTCATCCAACCACGCTCTGCTAACAAGAAGTCTTATCAGGTTATTGGCCCAGTTAACGGTCAACTAAACTGCGTGAGTGTTGAGCGAATCTTCGGCGAGTATCACGTGGCGCAAAACGGAAGTTGGCCATTGTTCAAGTGCTGAAAGTTAACGTGTCGGAAGCGTGCAAGTTGAAAAACTCAAATCCGCGATGTCAGTCGGCATCTCCGTAAAAAGCATAAAGCCATTCGAC
>NW_017304217.1:597081-602223 GCF_001594115.1 Trachymyrmex septentrionalis | reverse complement strand
TACGATGAGTGTCGAAGTTTTCCGAGCCGCGCTTGAGTCGAGTACAGTACAGTCACGCATAAAAGTATTGGTCTGTACACTCGAGTACAGAAACGCGCTGAACTCAAATACTTGTATTCTCAATATTATTCTTAACTGTCGTGTCTTTATTTCGGCGTTTCGGAAGTGCGTGTGCACGTCTGCGAGAGCGACGTCGTAAATCGGTCGCGCGAGCGCCACAATATGTTTCGAGAACGTGTACGTGTACTCGAAGTCGTTGCAACAGTCCGTTGCAAAATGCCGATACTTGGAGAATTTATTAGCACCGATTGAAGAAATTGGTTATTTTACATTCTTCAATAATAACGATGTAGTACCACCGAACGAGCCGCTTCCAAATTTCATTTTTGTCTTTGATGACGTGGCATGCGACAAGCAAGACGCGATTAAAAAATATTTTGCGATGGGTCGACACACGGACGTCGACTGCTTCTATCTGTGTCAGACGTACGCAAAGATACCGAAGCATCTCATACGCAATAATGCAAATCTATTGATCCTGTTCAAACAGGACGGTATCAATCTGAAACATGTATACAGTGATCATGTAAACAGCGACATGTCTTATGAGAATTTCTGCGAACTGTGTCGTTGCTGTTGGTAACAAAAGTATAGATTCGTAGTGATAGACAAAGACAGTGCGCTTATAAATAGATGATACAGAAAAGGATTTAATGAGTATGCGATATCTTAATGTGGTTAGTCATTGTCAATACGTCAACATTTCCTTTCGAGTACAATATGAATAACAGTAAAAAACTCAAGGATCGCGAGAGAATAGCGAAACGAATTGCGAAAACGAGTGACTTTATTCATAAAAAGTATCAAACCGGCAAAATAGAAAAAGATATAGCATTGGAGAAACACTTTAAGTCTATCGTCGAACCTCTAAAACAGATTATCGAGAACACCGCTAATGAATCTCAACCAATTAAGAAAGAAGTCAACGTTGTAAAGGATAAAAATATTAAGAAAAGAAAATCTGAAAATAATGAAGATGTTCATAATGGTAAAGATGATAATGATGATGATGGCTTCTGATGGATAATTCATGGCTTCAATTAACATCGTTATCTAAAAAGCAACGTACCAAAGAATCGAATGTTACGTCGAATTATGCGTCACCTGAATCACGCGAATTATCGTACAAACGTTCGCACGTTCCCGCAGTCGAAGACGTTTATTAAATACTCAATAAACCGCTTGAAGTTAAACAACGTTAACATTAGTTAAACAATTTTTGCAAATGCGCCTAGTTTGTTAGGAGTTGCATAATCAATTGGGGACACTTGGACAAAAATACGTAAACATGTTTCTCGGTGGTGACAGAGAAAAGGCGATTGATCACGTTTATGGCGTATACCTCAGCGAGAATGGCACGATGCTTGGTAACAAATATTTCAATTCGATATACAATTCGATGTAGATACGAATGACTTTGTGATCGTAGATGGAACAAAGTACAAAAGGTACCTTACTCCTGGTTTGTACAAATTAATTTTCGAAAGAATCCCTGATGACACTATTTACACAGAGAATGATAAACTAGCATATGAAAGTATACTGTTGGCAACGAATGTTCATAAACGCAGTCATAAAGCGGATAATCCAATAGTGGGTAACAAAGGATACAAATATAAGAATATCTTATAGCATCTTTAGTGTCAGGTAAAATATAAATTGGAATTGGCATACCACGTGCCAGGAAACTAGAAGTTAGGCAAAAAAAGTCGGAAAAGGTGTAATACCGCGTGCCATGATCCTAAATGAAAATAAAATCGATTATGTTTATTGAGACGATTCTAACGAACTTATGGATCGTCTTCGATTGCTTGAGGCTTCGCGCCAGGCAGATCACAATGCCAACGATAACGAAATCTTATCCATTATCGAGGAGTTTCGTGAAGCTGGCCTTATTATAAATTGAAACGAGGATACGCAGTAATTTTAGCTGAACATCGATCAACAAAATTTATAATACGTAAGATCTTTGTAACATATTTTACATCGTATACCACGACAAAAAATGTTTCTGAGAAGAAAAGTCTTGAAAAGTGGCGACTGGTGGAAGAACTGCACGCTCTAGCGAGAAAAAATTTTCTCGCAGACGTGTCATAGTTTACGAATACGACATGTGGTCGAAAGCTAATGTGGTCGAAATGTGCCCTTACACACGATTCAACAAAGATTACCACTACATTCTTACCGTTATCGATGTGTTGAGTAAGCACGCATGGGCCGTACCGTTCAAAACCAAGAGTGGAAATAAGATGGCTACAGCAATAGCAAAGATAATCCGAGAGATGGAAGATGTTCGAAAAATTTGCAAATCGATATGGGAAAAGAATTTTACAACACAAACGTACAAATATTCTTGAAAAAATACAATATAAATCATTATTCAATGTATTCCATAATAAAAGTATCAATTATCGAACGGTTCAATCGTACGTTGAAAAACGATATGTGGAAACAATTTACGCACAATGGAAATTACAAATGGATCGACTTGCTGCCGCATCTAATGTCGAAATATTGTATAACGCGCAAAAGCATCGAACTATCGGTATGCGATCCATCGATGTGACTCCTATGATCGCCGATAAACTTTTAAACATGGTGTACAGTAGCGTAAAGGCCGTCGCACTCCCGCGATTCAAAGTGGATGACTCGGTACGTGTGAGCAAATTCAAAACGATCTTTGAGAAAGGTACACGCCAAATTGGACCATGGAGATGTTTAAAATCGTCAAAGTACAGAAAACTAATCCTGTAATGTATCTTCTGGAAGATTACTGCGGAAAACGATCGCTGGAGGATTCTACGAGTATGAGCTGCATCGCGTCGCTAATCTCAACGTATATCTAGTTGAAAAGGTGTTGCGTAAAAAAGGAGACAAAGAATTTACGTGAAATGGATTTAATCATTCACACAACTCTTGAATTCAACATGGATATTGAATTATAAAAAATAAAATTTATTACAAAATTTATTACAAAATTTATTACAAATTGTGTAATTTTTTTTTCATATAAATATATTAAATATAAATATATTATACACATTACACATATTATACATGCATACGTACATATATATATTAATACATACATATGTACATACGTACATACATACGTACATGCGTACAAACATACATACTATACTATACTATACATAATATCGTATTCATAATATTCATATTAAACATATTATACATTATATACAAATATGTTTTGTTAAAAAAATATATAAATACGAAAAAAAAAGAAATGAATTTATAATAATATTTTATAATGTCCGCATGACAGCGTATCGGAAGAATCTGATACAATATATCGCTTATCATCATAAGAACTTAGAGCGATTTTCGTTTCGAATACTGTGTACACGTCATGCAATTTAGATCTTATGCAAGATTGCTGTCGCTTCATTTCGATTTCGTTATGTAAATATTGCTTGTAATCATCGAACGCTATTGATCTCGCTATAACGTTACATTTTGCCTTCTTCATATCTTTCTTCCCGTAGACACGCAAGGTGTACATTTTCGCTCTAAGCCTGACAAATTCATGATTGTCTTGTTTTCGTCTTTTATCAAGCCCGGAACTTTTTTATTTGCTGGCGGAATGTCGTAAGCATTGTCGATTGGCGTAATCGCTCGTATCGAATCTATTGATATAGCGTTTCATAATATTGTATATGTCGCATTTGATATAATAAATTAGACTGTCCGTGTCAGTGTATATAACTTTACAATTTTCGCGAAACAACGGTGTCATATACTTGTGAAATTCATACAAACACGTTTTATAATAGATATATCAAGGATGCACATACCTACGTATATAGGTTTGTCGAACTTCATTTCTATCGCGAATTTCTATCGCGACCAGATTCTGCGTTTTTCTTTCTCAGAAAAAAAACGTTTCTACTGTGAAAGTTTGGTTTCGCGATCATTGCTTCTACACCGTCCCAATGCGTTACAAGTCGCACGTCAACATGATTACGCACATTCTCTATGATCTTGCCGAAAACCGCGTTGTTCATTAATTTGAATAAGTTTTTCTCGAACTCATTTGCTAAAGTTCTAAAATTTGTATTGAGTTGGATGTACTCGCGAAGCCACGGAAATTGTGCAAATTATAATATGCAATGGATCTTTGTAATGCGGAGATCGTGATGAATACATTGCTGCAGATTGCGATAATGTATGACGTAACGATTTTTATTATATAAGGAATTTCTTCTCTCGCTTGTCGGGTGGTTTCTCGCGCGTTGGACAAAACGGTAGATCGGAATGCGATGAAGATGTTGCGCATACTCCAAGTCCACCCCGAGAACGTAATTCGTCGATGAATCTATCATCGCGATAGTCGTAACGACAAAATTGTCTACCTCGACCCAGCGAAAATTAGCGTATAGCAATGGTTGACACATTGCCCAACTGTAAAGGTTGTCAAAGTACATCAGGTTGACTGTTTCGATGGATCATACGACTGCATGTACTTATTGTTGGCCTATGCATACCTGTTTGAACATTGACTCAGACCGCCACATATATCACGTTTGATGAATAGAACCATGTCTAAGTCGGTAAGAAGTTCGAAATTGATGTGAGTACGTTTTAACATCGCATTCCACATAAAACCCGTAGTGTATAATAATACGCGAGATCGAGTCCATAACTGATGATGCAACTACCCCAAAAATTCTCAAATATATCGGCCAACAACAATACATCTATTTTTAAATATAGATCATTATATTCACCGAGTGTTTGGATGGAGAACCGTTGCCATACGTTCACGGCGTATTTGCTCGTAATTGCTCTCGGATACACTATTACCTATCAGCGAGCTATAAAATAATTCACGCGATGGTAACTCGGTTTCCTTCAACTTTTCGATGCAGTCAATGTACATATTTATGTATTGTATATACGAGGTCTGTTCAAAAAGTATCGCGAATTTTGTGTTTTTTCAAAAATTATTTATTTATTCATGAATATCTATTTTGTCCCCTTCAAAGTAATCCCCATCAGATATTATACACTTGTGCCAACGTTTTTTCCAATCCTCGAAGCACTTCAAAAAATTATTTTTTG
>NW_017304217.1:590746-596800 GCF_001594115.1 Trachymyrmex septentrionalis | reverse complement strand
CTCTTCGTCGTTCACATCTTCTCGGCCCTCTGAGAACATTTTGTACCACCGATAAACGTTGCTTCGGTCCAAGGTAGCTTCACCATATGCCACAGTCAACATTCGGAATGCGTCCGCGCACTTAATTTTGTTTTTCACACAAAATTTGATACAGATTCTTTGATCCATTTTTTGGAATAGGCAAAAATCGAAGACGAGCCAAAACACGCGCAAGCAAAGCAGCTGTCAAAAATTAACTGAACATTCAAAATGGCCGAACTTGTTGGCATAAGTGAGAGACATGAGTACCAACATAACGCCACAAAAAAATCGAAAATCGAATAACGTAAATTCAAAATTCGCGATACTTTTTGAACAGACCTCGTATTTTTATTACTCATACGGAAATATACCTTTACGTATGAGAAGATTAAAATCCTTTGCACTAAGATTAAAAAATTCTGACCGCGTAATTTTTAATTTATTCAAGATGCGACGCTAATTTTTCTAAACTGATACTGAAAAATTTAAATGAATCGATAAATCGTAACTTTATACAAGTTTTCTTTTGATCATTTTTGATGCTATAGACATATTTCGAAAATAAAATGTATTTGTTTTTAATTATGGGAAGTAGTTCTGTACGTCCTTTATATGCGGTAACTATATCCTTGATAATAAAATATGCATCGTAGTCCGATAAATTATGAAAAACTATGAGAATGCAATATGAATTTTTGTAATTCAAGTTACAATTTGAATGCGGGACCTCTGTATCGCTCGGTCAAGTAGCAATGATCACGTACCCGCGTGTCATCCGGCGCGAACGGTTTTTTCGCATATATGGCAGTGCGTAGCGCTGTTAAACTTTTGCCAATTATATCGCGTAAAATCTGCCATAGGTACATTGGCCGAAAGTATAGTCTCTACATTATGCGCTAAATTTTTAAGTTCCTCGGTAAACCATGTGACGCAATCGTTACCGCGACGATAAGTGCTTATCACTACGGATTGCAATAGGAAGACGGGATGATCCTCCCTCCCGTACAGCATGGCAAGACGCCTGATTATAATGACAGTAATTGGTACGGAAGAAAATGATGACAATAAGACTCTCATATACGTTAAAAGACGCGAAAAACGCGAATAACTCGATATACTCGATATCAACAACTTGACCATTGAGATCTTGGATGCTTATTACAAAGATTAGATTCTAAATTTAGAATTTCTAAATTTAGAATAGAATTATAGATTCTTTACATAATCTAGATGTTACTAATACTATGCAATATCTAAACATGTTAAGAATTGTGCGTTACAAAATGTATTTAAAATATTCATCTGGTAGTCGCAACACCAAAAAGAAATGTATCAAATTTAAAATAAAGCATAAAATTTTTTAAATATATTTTGATTTCTTTCCCTCTTTTCCTGTAGTTAAGAATTAGTTAATAATAGCTGCTCAGTAGAATGATTCAATAAGTATTGAATTAGTTGATAAAAAAGCGCGCTTGATCATTTTTGTACTACATTACTAAAAACTACAGTACTAAAAATTATTATCATAATTAGTATTACTAAGTTATATTATTAAAAATTTATAAAAATATTATCATAATTAATTTCTAAGTCGTATCATTAAAAATCGTAAATACTATATTTATTTAATTAAATCATGCAAGAAGAAAAGACATTGTAGGAGAAACGAAGGAAGAGAAAGCGCAAAATAAGTATAGGACTGCAATGGGTGGAAAAAAGGACAAAAGGTGTGAAAGAGAGGACAACGGATTAGAACGCAACGGGTGAGAGAGAAAGAAACAACCATTTTCTTCCCTCTAACATGGATCCCGGTGACGCGCTTCCCCTCGGATCTAGCGTCTGAGTACACTTCCCCCTCCCTCACACACACACACATACATATCGCATATACGCACTAACACATAGTGGATTAGAACCCGCCTATACACTTTACTTTAAGTGATTTACAATGAATCATTTTGACGTAGTGAACAATGAATTATGGTATATTGTAGACCACATAACCTTTTTTACAATAACCTTTAAAAGAATAATTCATTGTAATAATTATTTAGAATACGCTCCTTCTAAAATCTCAATAAAAATATACTTGCGTTTTCACTCAAAACGAAAGAAAAACGTGGTGGCCTTGTGAATTCTTACCACCTTATAATTATTTATTTTATATAAATAAACATTTTAAAATATAGCAAAACTAGAATAATCCCAACAATTCGCAGTGTAAAACATGTAGTTTATTATTAAAAATAGCATAGTTCATTGTGTACACACCCCTTGTACATAATGAATAAAAAAAAATTCAATTAGCTTGTTAACACACAAATAGCTTAATTTTATACTATTCTAGGATCTTACATTCTAAGTTATAAAAGTTATCCGGTAACTTAATGGTTAACTAAGCAAGTCGTATGAATGTTGCGATGTAGATAATTGTGTTTGTGTGTTAGTGCGAGTCTAAATTACTAAATACAAAAGAAAAGTGCTATTAAAGGTATGTAGATGTATGCGTGTGTATGTGTTTATGACTAAATTGTATCTATCTAATTTCATTAATTGTACATGAAGAGGAGAGAAAGAAGTTTAGAAAAAAGGCTGGAACTAAAAAAGGGGAGTGAGGAAGGAAAATAAGTATAAAAGTTTTTGGTGGTTGTCCGGTTAGCACTTCTGACGCGCTCGAGATCTGCGGTTTGAAAATCTATGGTGAGTCTAAGTGTTTGGAGGAAAGGGATTCGGTAGAAATTTGGAACTAAGAAAAGATCGAAGATAATGGATTTACTGTAGTGAAAGTAGTAACGAGGACGGGGAGGGAAGATTTCAGCTAAGAACTCTACGTTTGACGTTGAATCAGCGGAAGAAGCGGGACGAGAAAAAGGAGGAGTGTCAGGAAATATTTGTTGCTTAACCGTGATGAGATTGATTCGGCAGAGGAAAGAAATCGAGGGAAAGGAGTTCTTACTGGATGAATACTATTGTCATTATTACTATTATTGTTATTATTATTAGCTCGATTATTGTATATATTATTATTAATATTCGTTATTAATATATCGTTACCTAAACTATTAGCGTTAATGTTATTGCTATTAATAGTATCATTATTTATATTATTGAAGTATCGTATGCTTGATAGACCTCGTGTAGAAGCCGACGGGCCTCCCTGCGGCGTTGGGTGCGTAGGCGTTTAGCCGCACGGGAAAGGCGTGGCCGATCACTCACTACTATTTAAAAAAAAAACTGTTTTATTGTCAAGTTCTGCGTAGAAAAAAGGGAAGGGAGAGAGTGAAGTTCGCGGATTAGGCGGACTTTTAAATAAAGGACACAGATTTCATCGAAGAAATCAATGAATGTGGGATGATAGGTGAACTGTGGAAGCGAAAAATTAAGAGTGCTAAAAGGGAAATTGTTTAAGATTTTTCCTAGAGAGTGATCTAGTAACGTTCTCGAAGCAAGTAATTGAAAGGAGAGAGCTTACTGCTACTCTGCAAGTTCCGGCTTTTCGAGGATGACTGCCGGAGGTCCGATTTTAGTAGTCTCTGACTGTAGGTGGCTGAATGTCCTGTGGACCCAAGTAATTTGGAGACTGGAGTGACTCGACCGTGTCGCGAATCACAATTAAAGTTGGTTGATAGAACTAATCTCGCGAATCGGCAGAGTGTCGTATTTAATATTTGAAATTTTACTGGTAGTGCATTGGCAAAAGTTCGTGGTTGAATTTTGACTGATAGAGTGACGTTTTGTAGTTGAGTTCTTACTGATTGATTGTTCGCGAAGGACCTCCTTTTTATATTCGCGAGTTAGTAGTGCCGCGTGCAGGCCTTGCGTATACGAGGTCTGGCTATTAAATAACGAGA
This sequence comes from Trachymyrmex septentrionalis, assembly GCF_001594115.1. NCBI lineage: Eukaryota > Metazoa > Arthropoda > Insecta > Hymenoptera > Formicidae > Trachymyrmex > Trachymyrmex septentrionalis. Next base: position 592,928 of record NW_017304217.1, on the reverse strand, counting down.
CTGCTTATGAAAAAGAGTTTTATTTTTAAAATTATTCTACAATTGAATGCTCCCCTTCAATGTACTCCCCTCCCCTCGCCACACACCGTTCCATTCGTTTTTTCCATTGGTCAAAGCAATGCTGGAAGTCTTCTTTTGTAAGAGCATTTAGGAGCTCCGCCGATTTTCGCTTCACCTTTTCCATCGACTCGAACCGGGTTCCTTTTAAGGCAGACTTGATCTTCGGAAACAGGAAAAAGTCACAGGGTGCTAAATCAGGCGAGTACGGCGCGTGTTCGAACACTGGAGTGTCTCTAGCGGCTAAATAACGCTTCACAGACAGCACGTTATGGGCAGGTGCATTGTCCTAGTGTAAGATCCACGACTTGTTTTTCCACAACTCCGGCCGTTTCTTACGAACTCGCTCTCGCAGTGTTGCCAAAACTGTCAAATAGTAAGTTTGGTTTACAGTTTGACCCTTTGGAACCCATTCAGTCATCACGATGCCGTTGATGTCGAAAAAAACGATTAGCATGGCTTTAAATTTTGATTTCGACATCCTTGCTTTTTTCATTCTTGGCGATGCAGGAGTTTTCCAGTGCATGGATTGCCGCTTAGTTTCAACATCGTATTGGAATATCCAGGTTTCATCGCAAGTGATGATGTTTTCCATCAATTCAGGCTCTTCATCTAACCTCTCAAGAAAATCTGAGCAGATCTGTTGACGGACGAGCTTTTGGTCAGGGGTCAAATTTTTTGGGACCAACTTCGCACAGACTTTCTTCATGTTTAATTCGTCATGTAAAATTTTTCTGACAGTTTCTTTATCGGCGTTTACAGTCTCAGCAATCATCCGAATGCTCATACGACGATCTCCGCGCACAATTTCATTGATTTTTGGTCACTGTTTGCGGAGTTGAAACAGAGACAGGTAGACCTGGACGTTGGTCATCTTCGGTGCTCTCTCGGCCTTCAGAAAATCGTTTATACCATTCGAAAACACGCGCACGAGATAGAGAATTCTCACCATAGGCCTCTTTCAACAACTTATAGCACTCAGTCGGAGTTTTTTTTAATTTAACGAGAAATTTCACATTGATCTGTTGCTCGTGTTTTTCATCACACATTGTTATCGGCCCGAGAAAAAAACAAGTTTGTTTCTAACCTCTATAGAAAAAATACTACTACTGCGACAAAAACGTGTTTTCGTACTGGAATAGTAGACACTTCCAGCTATCCAACGCTGCATTCGTTTCCCACCCTACCCCTCTAGGTCGCCTTCTGTGCGCGCAGTCTCGTTATTTAATAGCCAGACCTCGTATTACTGGCCTAATCTAGGATTAGGATTAGGGATATCGGTTGTGAAATGAGGTCATTTATTATATTGTAGATTATTACATATAATTGCTATTTCAGTTTGTAATTCTTAATCTATTTACTTCTTCTGTTCCTCGGGATAAAGTTCGTCTATTAGGCACTTGGTTCAAATATTTAATCCAACAATTTCGTCCCGATCGGATTATTAATCCAAAAAGGCGAATGTTATTCGGCTCGTCACTATTGTAACTATGGAAACAGATGGTCTACCGGTATTACTTGTTAATAACTTTTATGGTGATGAGAGAGATGAAAATTCTAATCGAAGAAAAGAACTGTGGAGTTTGGATGTAACATATGCAAACGTGCGAAGCTGTATATGTATGCATGCATATACATGATATTCCATAACCTTTCTGTAGACATACTGCAGATTATCGATAGTATACTCGTATAACCTAGTCGCGTGCTGGTATCTTTCACAAATCGTAATTGTATTATAAACACACTGCGGGACATCTTTAGTATGTACCAGTAACTAAAATAGGAACGCGAAACATAAGAACTATGTCAGTGTATACTCGCAGTATAGTATTGGTCGCAGTACGTATTTCGAACGTTCTGAGAATGAACGCAATATACTTTTTCGATATCTCACGGAACCTGCTCAGAATCAATATGTGCTATTAAGGTTAAAAGTTATTGTTTACAGTATGTAGCCAACTAAATTCATAAACTGTATGCCAAACTCAGATCTTCAATTCAATAATTGAAAGAAATATAAGCCTCTGGAATTTATATGGTTCATTGTTGGACCACTTATCCTATAATATCTCATATAAATATCTATATAATTGTCATAAATGTTACATCATTGTCATATAAA
>NW_017304217.1:587755-590646 GCF_001594115.1 Trachymyrmex septentrionalis | reverse complement strand
CTATAATATCTCATATAAATATCTATATAATTGTCATAAATGTTACATTATTGTCATATAAATGTGTTATATAGTTGAACTTGTTTGTTAATAACTTTTTAACGAAGAATGACCGCTACCTAAAACCTGTTGGAAGTCACTCAGAGCCATGATCTTGACAACATGTGTCAAGGTCAAAGTCATCAGTGGGGTATCCTTTAATCTGAATAGTTACCAAAACTATTACTATTTGAATTGGAATAATAAAAAAATACGTAACGTATCACTTCATAGGTTCTATTCAAAAAGCATGTATATTTTTAGTGCCTCTTTTTACATTTTCTAAAAAGGTAATCTTTTATATGAATGTTATATAAAATTCTGTAAAATTTAATTTGGCGCTAGTTGTTATAATATCAAATCTTTTGTATGAATGAAATACATATTATGAGAGTCAAATACACAGACACTCAATCGAAAATATACCTATGCTATAATAGATACTCTTACTCTTATGGAAATGTTTTTTATTTTTTTTATTTTACATTCATGTTTTTAGCACTATGTTATACTGTGATCTAGCAGCGTCAAGTGTTTACTTCTTTAACTTTTTGTGGTAATACTTGAATCGAACTTGAATGGACAAGAAAATGCAATTATGAATTGTATTCTTTACTTGATTGGTATGGGATTTAAGTTGGCGCTTGTTGATATCAGATCTTTTATACGAATAATACATATCATTAAAGTTGATATTATTTATTTAATTTGGTATCTGAATTACATGAGATTTAACTTTGCGTCAATTGTTGATATCAAATTTTTTTTATGAATGATACATAAAATTATGTGGAATTTAACTCGGCGCCAGTTTTGTTGATATTAAATCTTTTATACGAATGATACGTATTATTAGAGTTAAGTAACAAAAGATAGTACTACTTGCGTTTAACTTTTTAATTTGATAGAATTTAACTTAGTTAATTGTAGTATCTGCTTTGACAGAGAATTAAAGTTGCCATTACTTGGGTTAGAATAAGAAGACCTTCAATAAGAATATTCTTGAAAAAGAATTAAAACTATTATACTATTAATTGAATTGGATACTTAGATTTGATTCGAGAAGCACATTTTCTTAGCGTCTTTTTTTATCTTTTTCAAAAAAAATAATTTTGTACTGATTCTACTAAACAGCAAACCCGATTAGTCAGTTCCACGGTCAATTAAGTAATTGGCGTTGGTAAAACCGGTCCAATTGATTCTTTACGAAAAGCACGCACTCTTAGCGCTTTTTTTATTTTTTTTTAAAAAGGTAAGTTTATATAAATAACAAAAAGCAATATTATTTGTGTTTTACTTTTTTTAATTTAATAGAATTGATACAAATGTTAAATGAAAAGGAGCATACAGCCACACTTTAAATACCTAACGCCTTCCCGGTCCTAGTGTTAAGATGTTGAACTATTATCCAATATGCATTCAATTAAATTGAATTAATATTATATTTCAGAATTAAATTGAGAGCCGATAAATCATCGGATTCACACAATCATTCTGATAATCCCCCCAAATTTACCTAAATCTTAAAAAACTGTAATAAACTTATTGCGAAAAATATTGCCTCGGCCGGGAGTCGAACCCGGATCTCTTGCATTCCGTGCGAGCGTCCTGAGCCTTTAGACTACTGAGACCTTAGCAACACTCTTCGCAATAACCGACATGTATAAAGAGTTACGCGTGTATAAGCGCGCGTCTTATAAATATTTTAAAACACAACATACTGCTCGTGTAAGATAAATTTTAAATATTAGAAAGTGGCTTTAATTGTTACAAATGTTAAATGAAAAGGAGCATACAACCACACTTTAAATACCTAGCGCCTTCCCGGTCCTAGTGTTAAGATGTTGAACTACTATCCAATATACATTCAATTAAATTGAATTAATATTTCAGAATTAAATTGAGAGCCGATAAATCATCGGATTCACACAATCATTCTGATAATCCCCCCAAATTCACCTAAATCTTAAAAAACTGTAATAAACTTATTGCGAAAAATATTGAATAATAGAATTGAACTTGATTAAAACAAAAGCGAATAATTCAAATTTAGTTCTTGAAATATTAAAACAAATAAAAAATTGTTATCAATTATTGTATTACTATCATTGGAAACTGCTGAGGAAGGCTTGAATATAGTCAAAACGTTCAGTTTTGTATATTATATAATAGATACAATCAAAATATATATGAATATAATAATTGCACCAATTATCACGTATTAAAGCTCTTAATTGCTCGTTTTTTACTCTATTTTTTGTTTGTTTTAAACTTGATTAATTAACATTGTAGCATCTGGGTTTTAATTTTTCATTTGATGCATTAATTTTTTTCGAAGAGTAGTAATTTTTGACAGAGAATTAAAGTTGCCATTATTTGGGTTGAAATAAGAAGATCTTTAATAAGAACATTCTTGAAGAAAAACTACTATTAATTGGGTTGGATATTACTTAAGTTTTATTCGAGAAGCATGTATGCTTAGCATCTTTTTTTACCTTTTTTAAAAGGTAAGTTTGTACTGATATCACGCATTTTGTAGTTGACAAATGTCTTTATAAACAATTTATCTTATAAATGACTTCATGAAATAGATTTTCATGTGTTTGTATGAAATTTAGAGAAAACCAAAATTAGCTCCTATTGATTCTTATTCTTTGTGAAATAATTTTTATCTAAATTTTAAAGGAGATTTAAAGATATAATTACTTGATTCGGTAAAAACGTCAAAACGACAGTCATCTATATTTTTCAAATTTCATTTTTATTCGATCTTTTGGTAAATATTAATTTTTTACTTTTTTTTAAATAGTAAGTTTGTTGTATATAATTTAAAAAATCCCACCGCCACCTCC
>NW_017304217.1:582590-587655 GCF_001594115.1 Trachymyrmex septentrionalis | reverse complement strand
TATAACTAATTTTTTTTCGAGTTTTTGCGCCTTTTTTTCAATATTTTTTTTAAATTATATACCATAAATAATACATAAAATGTTGCGGAATTTAACTTGGCATCAATGTTAACCTTTCTTTATCTTTTATTTAAATTGAAATAGTAAGTTGGTATATAATTAAAAAAAAAAATCCAATATATCAAAACAACTGTCATCACATATATACGTATTATTTAGGTTTTATAAATGGTACATATCATTAAAGTAAAATTTACATGGTGTTTGATAATTCTGCCGGCAACGCTCGTGGATAGATAGAGCAGACTAAACTGAGTTGAAAAGTCCTCTATAATTTTGCAATTTCCGTAACAGTTAACAGAATATTACTAAAAATCGCTAAATATAAATCGCCAATGATTTTCAATAATTTTTTACTCAGGTACTATCAACTTTACAGGAAAACAGCTAATGACAAAAATTGTTTATTTTTTTGTCATAGAATTCTGAGAATTTTTTCAGAATTTTCTTATGTTGATAAAAATAGTTGCTAATAAGAAAATGCAGTACTAAGAAGTTGATAAAAAACAGAAAAAATTCTTAGAACTCTATGAAAAAAAAATGAACAATTTTTGTCTCGCTGTATTTCTGTATAAGGTTGATAGTACTTGAGTACAAAATTATTGAAAACCAATATTCGGTGATTTTTAGTAATTATCTTGTTAACTATTGCGAAAATTGCAAAATGATAAAACCGTTGTTTAGTTTAATCTGCTCTATCTATCTACAAGTATTTCGACAGACGTTATCAAACGTTGTTTAGTTAATTATTTTATTTTTTTATACTACCATTTTTTATTACTTATCTACATTAAGATATTTAAATTCATATTCATTGTAATCTTTTTATTATATTTTAAGTCCACTCAAAATGTGAAATGTGTGCGGAACGCAGTATATAGAAAAACTTTTATTTTAGTTTGGCTAATCGCTAATAAATAAATAAAAAATCTTAAGTCAAATAGATAAATAAAGGTATACATACATATTATTCTTGTCCCGGTTACTTTAAAAACTAACTTAAATAGTCAACTTTAATAATTATCTAATATCTCTCAGTTTACGTACAGTTTATGTACTGTCAGTTCTTTTTCTTACTTATCCTGATCCAACCGAAGTATCACATAAAATTTCCATCCAATTTCCTCTTGTTATGTATTAAGTTATAAGTAAATAGAATTCAATAACGAATAAATGGTTTTATTATTATCATTTTCTAACATACTTTTTAACAAATTCTATCTCTTTTTGTTAAATATTATTATCTATTAATAAATAGAGATCAATAAGGAATAAATTGCTTTGTCGTCATTATTTCTTAGTTTAGTTCTTGACCATTTCCCAATTTTCGCAATCGAAATATTAATTTTTAAAGTGTTGAATACCGGCCAATCAATAGCTTGGTGTGTGGAGAGTGGGAAATGATAGCGAACGCCCCGCACCGCCGTGAGCCTCTAAACATCATAACTCGGACAGGCATTTGATCAGCGTCTCTAGCATCATCTAGCGCTAGACGCTGCAACATTCTGCTGGTCGACGATGTTAATGACGTTTCTTAAAATAATGATAAAAATTCAGAGATTTAGAGATTTGCGTCATTATATCTTCGCTCATAGGGCACGTAGGAACAAAAGCATTATACAATCCTTGCGTAAAGGATTATGGCAATGTCTTGCGCCATGACGCTTCGCTTGTCTTAGCGCCGAGACACTACCGTGTTTCTAGGGCTGCGTTCCACTTAACGCTCGCAACACTCGCGAGCATCGTTTGTCCTTGTTTAACATTTGATAAACGACAAGGATAAAATAATTTCACGAGCGTTGTAAGCATTGAGTGGAACGCAGCCCAGATAAATAATCTTGTAGCTTATTTAATTTTTAATCGAATTTCTTTCTTTATATTACACCAGTCGCTTACATATATAATGGTATCTAAATGTTTGAGAGAACGTGTATCAATTAAATAACAATTTCATTGATTCTTACAATTAGAGTTACGACTTTATCTCTTCTTGAAAGCATCGCTAATTTTATTTTAGGAATATGAATAAACCAAAAGGATTTCTGAATATTACTGTGCACTTCATCATTAGTTGTGATTCATCAAGAATAGAAAATGTACTTATTTTTAGAAAATATTCACTAAATGTACTTATTTTTAGAAAATATTCACTAAATTTATTTTACAATCATGTGCAAAAATATTAAGCACTTACAATTTTCTCGTATTTTACGAAAAGTTAAATATCTGGACGAAAAAGAATCTCAGAGAAGTTTTCGACGCATTTTAAGCGTGAAAATAGAGCTTTAAATTTGAATTTTTGGTTAATGATATTTTGCTATTAAAAGTTACATAAAATTAAAAAATAATATTTTTACAATATTTTTGTCTTACTTTAAAGCGCTACAATTTAATGGACCAAACAAAATTTAATATGAAAGTATCTGAAAGTAGGCTTCCTAAGTATTAAAATGCTTTTTGAAAAAAATTTCTACAATAATTTTTCACAAAAATGTCATATTTTTTATTAAGTAAAATTTTATTGTGCAAAAACTTACTTTTTCTAAAATGTTTTTTTTTAATTTCAAAACTAAAAAGTATACAAAAAAGACAAAAGAAAAAAAATGTTTATTATAATGTGCTTGATCCGTATAAATTTTTTCAAATTTTTTAAAAACTTTATACGATTATTAATTTTTAAAAAGTTTTTAAATTAACACTGTATTTAAATTAACGCTTCATTATTTCGTGAATTATGCTTCTGCTTTTAAAAAATTCGGGCGTATCGTGCCCTCATTGTCGTATGCGGAAAAACTCCCATGATGACTGATCAGCCGGGAATGATGCATTTGGAGGTACATCATTATATCTTATTATAGGATCTCTACTCGACAGTAAATAAATACAGATTAACAGAATAAACAGAATAAAAAGTATTAAAGTAGTGATATCAAAAATCAATAGTTTACAAGATATTTTATATATTATTCTGTCATCATAAAATGAATCAGTTAGTGGAAAGTAAATACATAGTTGCTTTAAAAAGATATGTATGCAAAATGGATCATTTTTTAAATAAGCAACTAGTGTTTTTCTTTCACCAACTAATTTCTCATTATTCTGTTCATAAAAGTATTAAGGTACGATTATCAAAAAATTAATAGTTTACGAGGTATTTAATATTTTATGCCAACATGTGACAAAATAAAGTATAAAATATCTTATAAACTATTGTTTTTTTTATATCACTACCTTAATACTTTTGTATGCACAATAATTAGAAGAACCATATTGTGTAAAGAAAATCATAGTTTCGTTTAAAAAAATGGAGGTGACCTTTATATCTTTTTAGCGCCTTCGCCTAGAACAGTGCTCGGCATTAGATGCACATTTCGGGCTAATTCCGGCGCGACTCCCACCACCGCTCGAAGTTCAGCGGCCGAGCTCACGTGACGCTCTAGCTCAGGAGCGTCTCTGTAGCTTAAACGTGCGAAAGTCGTACTTTATGTCATTAATTTATGTTATTAAAGAATATTATTAATTTATGTTATTAAAGAATATATTTTTCAATTTTGTCATAATAATTCTTGCCTATCAGAAACCATTCAATAATTGTTATAAATTTACATCGAGAAGTTTCTAAAATAACTAACACATTTTGTCATAATAATTCCTGCCTACCAGAAACCATATCGGAATCGGCCCGAAATGTGCATCTAATGCCGAGCACTGACTTAAAAGAAAGACAACAAGATGCGTCCTCCTTGAAACTATGCAACTTTGACACTTTTCCTTCTATTGTTAAAAACAAGCGAATTATTCAAGTGACCTGTTTTAAATGCACCGTCACTCTGAATAGTGTATAGTAATTCAGATAGAATTAATTAATATTTTTCGCAATAATAAATTAATTTACAGTTTTTCAGCATATTAACATTTTTCTAATAGGATGCCTGTCCATGCAGCACCAAAAGTTTTCAAAAATATCTCAATTGAAATATTTCAATTGAAAAATGAAACATTTCATAAAAACTATGAAATATGTCTACAACGTTTCTGAGACAGCTCTGAAATAGAAAAATGTTCGCGATTTTTGCACATGAAACCTTGTTGAAAGGTTGATGTGTTTAATTGAATTTTACCTCGTGAGATTCTAAAACCAAAACTAAAGAACTAATTGAGGATGAGTGAGGACTGGGTTAACAAGAAACAAGACACAATGATTCGCGGCTATTATACACACTTGCCTAGGCATAAAAACTCCCGCGGAATGGAAGAAAAGCCGGGGCAAGCGGATCTTTATTGATTGGCTGACTGCTAGTTACAAATAAACGTTCTCTAATGGTGCGCGTAGCGAGATACCGCGGTCGTTCGCGGTACATGAAGGTCGCCGCGCGAGGTTCGCGTTACATGAATGTCGCCGCGCGAGGATCCTTTTGATTCGCTAGAGAGCTCTCTTACTTGGTAACGCTGAGATAATTGCTGACGTCAACGTGGGCCGCAAGCCGCTCAGTTTTTGCCGCCTTGGGCGAGGTGCACCTTTACCAATGCCGCAGGGACGCCTCGACGTCTCGAGGGAACCGACACCTGAGCAACGGGGGCACAAAGCCGCCGCGTAGATGCAGCCTCCGGAGATGGCACGCTGAACTCTGTCTCACGTGGCCTATCTCCCACAATACAACTCTACTCTTCGGCAACCACACCGCTCACAAACTCCTTTCTCACGGGAGGCTTCAAGCGCACGACAGACCCGCGCGTGGCAGAGTCACGACAATAACTGACTCGACTACACGAGCCCGATCCTTTGTCCGGGCAGGCTACAGATGCACACCAGACCCGAGCGTGGCAGAGTTCCGACCATACCTGACTCGGCTGCACGAGCCCGATCCTTTGTCCGAGCAGGCCACAGATGCACCACAGATGCGAGCGGTCACAGATGCACCACAGAGTCTCCCGCCTTACGTGTTCTTCCCGCTCGCCCGGTAGTCGACGGACTCGGGCTCGGAATCAATGTTCAATCCGAACA
>NW_017304217.1:578827-580688 GCF_001594115.1 Trachymyrmex septentrionalis | reverse complement strand
AATTGAGGATGAGTGAGGACTGGGTTAACAAGAAACAAGACACAATGATTCGCGGCTATTATACACACTTGCCTAGGCATAAAAACTCCCGCGGAATGGAAGAAAAGCCGGGGCAAGCGGATCTTTATTGATTGGCTGACTGCTAGTTACAAATAAACGTTCTCTAATGGTGCGCGTAGCGAGATACCGCGGTCGTTCGCGGTACATGAAGGTCGCCGCGCGAGGTTCGCGTTACATGAATGTCGCCGCGCGAGGATCCTTTTGATTCGCTAGAGAGCTCTCTTACTTGGTAACGCTGAGATAATTGCTGACGTCAACGTGGGCCGCAAGCCGCTCAGTTTTTGCCGCCTTGGGCGAGGTGCACCTTTACCAATGCCGCAGGGACGCCTCGACGTCTCGAGGGAACCGACACCTGAGCAACGGGGGCACAAAGCCGCCGCGTAGATGCAGCCTCCGGAGATGGCACGCTGAACTCTGTCTCACGTGGCCTATCTCCCACAATACAACTCTACTCTTCGGCAACCACACCGCTCACAAACTCCTTTCTCACGGGAGGCTTCAAGCGCACGACAGACCCGCGCGTGGCAGAGTCACGACAATAACTGACTCGACTACACGAGCCCGATCCTTTGTCCGGGCAGGCTACAGATGCACACCAGACCCGAGCGTGGCAGAGTTCCGACCATACCTGACTCGGCTGCACGAGCCCGATCCTTTGTCCGAGCAGGCCACAGATGCACCACAGATGCGAGCGGTCTCCCGCCTTACGTGTTCTTCCCGCTCGCCCGGTAGTCGACGGACTCGGGCTCGGAATCAATGTTCAATCCGAACAGATGAAATGTCAAAAAAAATTTGCAATCTTTTTGAAATATTATTACCAAAGAGGTTTTAATCATTTCTAGTATTACAAAAATAATATTTAAATATACGTATATTTGATTAATACTTAAATAATATTTAAATTTATTATATCGACATACGTAAAATGACACATATTATGATTTGTTTTAACAAATTACAAATCTTATTGAAATAAACTTAAAATATTTCTCAAAAATAATAATTATATTGTCAATATTAATTAATCATATTACATGCATATGCACTTATGGGTTATGTCGACATAATAAATTTAATAATGTTTAAGTGGAGTTCAATAGGATAGTGCATGCGTAATACTCGAACTATAATATTTCCAGCTAGCATTGCAAAGCCTTTCCTGCTCAAGTCCTATCCTCATCTTCACGAAGCGTAGCAAGGCTACGCGAGTGAACCCAGAAGAACCTGAGTAATCCTGCTGAAGATCGAGTAACCAACTTCGGTGGAAGGCAAGGCAGACGAGGAAAAGAGAAATAGTCCTCCAAAAAGGGGACGAGGAGTTAACAACCCCTCCTCGGAAAAAAAGAAATTGTCAAGAAACCTCGGAAAGTGCACCGGAACAATAATGACAAACACAGGAAGCAGAAAATATGATACGGATATGATTATTAGCACACGGAGCCTATACAGAAGCGGTGTACTGAGAGAGATCCTGAATGAAATAAAGAAGTACAACATCAGGATACTAGCTATACAGCAGACGAGATGAAAGGATAGGGGCATTTTTGACACAAAGACGCATACAGTGCTGCATAGTGGCAAAGGTAGTAATAAATCGGAATTAGAATAGCCTTTATAGCGGAAAAAAGAATAAAAGAAAATATTCTGAATTTTAAGCCAATAAATGAAAAAATGGCCGTACTAAGAGTTAAGACAAAATTTTTCAACCTATCCATTATAAACGTACACGCAGAAACGGAAAAGAAGAATGATATGTGATCCGATGGAATTTGAGATCATAAATTAAGGTAAATACTAATAT
>NW_017304217.1:575886-577980 GCF_001594115.1 Trachymyrmex septentrionalis | reverse complement strand
ACCCGCGGAAATTCGCGATACTTTTTGAACAGACCTCGTATATATATATATATATATATATATTTATTTATTTATTAACTATAATAGTTAGCAATATAAAAGTGTACGAAAGAATACAAATGTACAGAACTAACGAAAAACCTTGAAGGGTTCTTTCTTAGAGAGGAAAAATAAATACAAAACATACCAATATGGCGCCATCTAACATAACTGAATTACTAGAATAACTATCACATATCCTCCTCAACAAAATTAAAAAAATACTTAATAATTAATGCTTTTATCTTAAGCTATAAATTAAGTTTCTCGACTGGTTTAATACTTCTTTCAGGTTTAACATAAGTAATGCTAATCTCAGCCTTTTCTTCTTCTTTAGTTACATCTCGCTTACTTTCACTTCCGCGTTCTTTAACAATTTCTAACTCTTTCACATTTTTTCCTTTGTTCTCTTCTTTCATTTGCTTCAAATAAGCCTCTTCCTTACTATAAAATTTTCCCACCTTAACAATTTGTTCTGTATGTTTTTTCCATATTAACTCTTCCTCATCCAACGTTTTACATAAATAAGTTCTAACGCCCAACTTATCCTTAATAATCGCCTTACGCCATGTTGGCTTCACTGAACACTTATAATCTTTTACATATATCAATCACATACATCTCCTAGCTTAAACTCAATTTCTCTGTAGATCTGTATCTACGAAAATGATATTCGTCCATTAAGGAGGCCTGACTTGAAACTTTTTGGTCGGCCGCGACGTTTCGTCCCGGCCCCACATTACTAGATTCATCAGTAAGGCGATGTAGTGTGGGCCCTGCCTTAGACGTCTGGAATAAATTTAGATTATTATTCTATTTAAGGGGTTACGTCTAGTTAGGTTTGCAAAAATTACATGATATTTAAGAATTTTTTTGCAGGTTTAATAAATATTTATTGAAATTAATAAAACGATATCTTAAAGTGTATGTTTTAATATACAATACTTTCACAAATTTTTTTATTAAAAAATAATAAAAAATGACAGAGATATCGCTGATCTCCCAAAACGCCTTTTTTCAGCAGTAGTTACGGTGTACACAATATCTCCAGCCCTGTTTATCTGAAATCAAAATCTAAATAGATTGCGTTAGTACATTGTAACGAAAGGATTGGACGAAGGGTTTGATTAAATATTGATTTTTAACCGTCCGGTCAATGACCAGGTACCCGGGTATCCATTTCAGTGTCTGACTCAGTGTCTGGTTCGACTGCAGTTATTTCACATGCCACGTAGCTAGCTTACTAATAACTTTTCTACCTGACACATTATAGGCGGGTACCCGGGTACCCGGTTATTGAACGAATGGTGAAAGTTTGGTCATTGACCGGACGGTTAAACAAATGGCAATTTTACAAAAAAGTCACTTTTTTACGGTAAATAAATTTTGTTTTTGCAATAAAAAAAAAGTTTTAACCAAAATGAAAAATCCTTCGTCCAATCCTTGGCTGTTGTGATAACAAATAATCATGTAAAATTTGAAGTCGATCGGTGTAATAGTTTTTGAGAAACTTTGTACACCGCAACAGCATTTAAAAAAAAACACAGTTTCGAGATTGTTATGTCCAAGCTTCGCGCGCATGCGAAGCTGAAGGGGTGAACGTAACGAGGAACCGAATTGTTAGACCGATTTCGGGCTCCGGACCGCAAGGGAGTCGTGGGGAAGGACCGACGCAAATCGGGAGGCGCTTCGCTTCGTCCTGAGGCTTCTAACGAGCCGGGGGTCGAACGAAGGACGAAGCGGAAACCTCTGCTCGTGCTCCGCTAAACGGACACGAGTCGGACGTACGTTTAAAGGGCTCAAACTGGGTCAATGCGCCGAGAGGGCGCACTTTAACGCCAGCTGCGCCAATACGGTCATATGCCTTGACTTTCGGTCATGGAACTTAATCCAAGTGACCGGGGAGAGGGCGAAGTGCAATCGCGGGAGAACTTAAAAATACGAGGAGAGATTTTATTTGAAGAAAAAAAAAAGACTACTGGGGAGTTAATTTAATAATAGTATAATATAATAACAAAAAATTTACCATACATTTTGAAAAAATAAAAGAAAATA
>NW_017304217.1:575009-575875 GCF_001594115.1 Trachymyrmex septentrionalis | reverse complement strand
AATAAATACAATGATAGTACAATTTTGATAATTATGATTTGTACATGTGTTAGTGTGTGACCGTGAGTGCGTGCGTGCGTGCGTGTGTGCGTACGTGCGTGCGTGCGTGCGTGCGTGCGTGCGTGCGTGCGTGTGTGTGTGTGTGTGTGTGTGTGTGTGTGTAAAGTATCGTGGCAGAATGGAAGAGAGGAATTACGGAGAGAATAACGAGAGAATAAAAAGAGAAGGAGGTTTTGGTGAGTGGATTTGAGAGGGGGGGAGAGGGTGCAATTAATACTAGGATCATGGGTTGGATCATGGGGTTGGAGGGAGAAAGGCTCGAGGGGGATAAGGGACACTACAGGAACCGAGAACAGGCCATTGGATCCTGTGATCCTCACGATTCCCTGGTCTTGGTTGGAGGGAGTAAAATAGGTCAAATAGTCTAGGAGCTGCTGGGCGTCGTGAAAAAGAAGAGGAAAGGGGGCAGCGGGAGAGTAGCCATTGGGTGGGATATATGAGGTTGAGGGGATGGTATCAATCGGAGGGGGTGATGGTGGATGCGGGGGGAAATCTGCGGAGATGGATTGGAGATAGGGGAGTACGAAATTTCGTGAAGAGAGTGTTGCAAGGAAAAATTGTACGGGAGGAATCTGTGCCGGGACTGCCGGTTGATTTTGCGGATTTATAGTGTTGATAACCCAGGCACGGGCTGCGAGTCGGCGCGATCGGCTGGTTCTTGTCAAGCGGCGGCGACGAGGGGCGAACGCACGGCGTGAACGCACTAAAAATGTTATCTTTAAAGTGAGGTCCCCAAAGAAAAGAAAGGGGGGAAAGAAGGGAAGGGACCACTCAATGTAATTGGAAACTTACTGCTGAGATGGCGA
>NW_017304217.1:571937-574909 GCF_001594115.1 Trachymyrmex septentrionalis | reverse complement strand
GCGTGAACGCACTAAAAATGTTATCTTTAAAGTGAGGTCCCCAAAGAATAGAAAGGGGGGAAAGAAGGGGAGGGACCACTCAATGTAATTGGAACTTACTGCTGAGATGGCGATATGTAGGATGGCCCAACCGCGGAGAAGGCGGTCAGATGTAATATGTTGTGGCTCGGGTTCGATAGATTCCCTCGATCAGGAAACGCCGTAGATTTCTAATTGAACGCACTTGAATGCCGACGATTCAAACCACCGCACTGACTCTATCGGGTGAAACTTTTGAGGATCGCGACGACTTCTTGGAAAATCGCGCGACAAGTGTAGCTTAGAGAAAAAAAATCTGCCTCTCTAGACTTGGAGGAGAATCTGTCTCGAGGGCTGCGGAACCGCGATTTTTATACTATAGTTTATACGATAGTAATCGCCCCGGATTACTCAAATTTGGATTAGTGGAATAGGTTTCGTTAGTTGGTAGTAAGGTTTTCCTTTCCTTTTGGATTGATCAAGATTTTGGGGGAGGAAAGGATGTGGACAGGAATCTGTAGTATGGGAAGGTGTCTCCCAAAATTTTATGATCTCGAAAAACGCACTTCTCTGCGCCGATAAGCCACCCAGCATCCACCTTCGAACGTCGCGTGCCGTTTCTTATTTGTTTTTGATTTAGTTTATCTCGGAACAACATTCACATCGGGTCCCTTATTTTAGTTTTTAGTGTACAGAAGAAAAAAAAGGAAGATAAAATTTTTGTGTTTCGACGAATTCCAGATCTCTGCGAAAGAAAAGAGTCGTGCGAGTCCGCCGGACGTAACAAGATAATCGCGTTTAAAGTTTTAAGTCTATATTTTTCATAGTTAAAATAAATTTTCTTCAATTTACATAGAGTCATTTATTCCAGAGCCATAAAAGGTTCCTTCTGCTTCTATTATCACTTCTAGGACGTCGAGTTGGTGCTGTCTGCGAACCATCCTTTCCTCTCTAGTGGCCTCTTGCGCGCGTCGTTCAGCAATCGTCACATGTCTCGTCTTGCTTTGCAATATATGAATGGGTATTTTGGCCACAAGGCCTAAAAAATCTTCAAATAGATTATATTATCCTCGTTAAAAATGCAGGCAGATGTATATGCTGCAATTTCAACTGGGAATGCACCGCCCGGAAGACTCTTCGGGCTGATTTTCCAAATTTTGTAACTTTTGTTATTGTTCTGCGTGAATCCGCCAATGCATCTTTCAAGCAGTTCTTTTTTAGATAAATTTTCGTAGATGGGTTTGATAGCTATTAAAATATTTGGCAGAAGAGGCTTATACGTGTGTTCGAAAGTCCCATTCTCGTTCTTTTTATCTTCAGGCAGCGCTGCGTAAGCTCTCTGCCACTCACACTACGAATCACTTCCGGGAGGACATTTTTTGTGACGCGGAGCTTCGTTGATAGACTGTAATGATCAAATGTGGTCCAAATCGCACTTTCCATTGCTTCGGCCGAATCAGTGTGTCGCCAAGCCGTAATACACAGTTAATTTGTCGATAATTTTTCCATTAATTACTCTGATCGTAACGTACTTTCGATGTTGAACGTTCGAAAGCCTATACACAACTGCCTCAAAGTTTTGATTTTCGAACAGAGGTTTCAAAAAATACTAATACTAACGTACTTGAATGTATACGTGACCATGAATCTCGAGCGACACAATAGAACGCTTGCGAAAAGTTGTGGAGCGCTGTTGCTCCTGACTCGAGATAACGCTCTCTAAATACCTACAATTTTTGAATGAGTGCACCGATTCTTTTAAAATTTTGAGGAAATATTATTAAGATTACATACTTTTAGAAAACACAATAAAAAAAAATCGATTTTTTTCGACCTACCCAATTAGGCGTAACCCTTTAAAGGAAATTCGCGTGGCTGTTTCCACGAATCCGAGCGAATCCCATTGGACCTCTGATGGCAAATCGTCACATCTCTATCTTTTTTAAAATATTGCACCTGTCCTCTAGCCTTCTCTTTTTCCGATTTGGTTAACAAACTCAATCTAGTTCTCATTTCGCAACCCAACATTAATTTAGCTAGACTTTCTCCTACACTTATATGTGGTGCGTTCCTATACGATGCTAAATATCTATTAATTAATTGTGATTGTACTTATTGACGCATTTCGCTAACACTTTTAATAGCCCACGCTTAAAATTCCCTACTGCATTCTCCGCTAAACCATTAGTGGCTGGATGATAAAGAGCTGACGTTCTATGGTTAATTCCATTGTTCTTACAAAAATTAGCGAATTCCTCCGACATAAATTGTCTACCATTATCCGAAAATATTATTTGCCGAAAACCAAAACGAGCGAAACACTCTCTTAGTCTTTCAATATTCCATTCTGCATTAATGCTAGACATTTCAAATACTTCCGGCCACTTAGTAAACGTAGTAAATCAATTATAACTAAATATGTTTTACCTTTAAAGGGTCCCGCGAAGTCAATATAAATTCTATCAAATAGAAATTCCGCTTCTGGGAACTTAAGTAACGGTGACTTGTGGGGATTATTGATCATGATTCTACAAGCTTCGCAATTCTTAACATAACTTTCTATTTCTTTATCAATTCTAGGCCACTAAATATTGCTACTGCTTTCATTTTAGCTATTTCTAAATTCTCTCCGTGTATCTCTTCTAATAGAGCTTTTCTAAATTTAAATGACACAATAACCCTATATCTCCACAAAAGAAGTTCACTTTCAATGCTAATTTCATCCGTCTTATTCGCAAAACGAATTTTTTACATCCTCACTAGTTTTTTTTGGTCATCCATCCCTCGCATATAAATATACTTTACTTAATGTCTTGTCTTTTCTTAATTCTTTTTTAATCTGTGCTGCGTCTATGGATGTACGTTCCACTATAAAATGAAAATAATCTTCAATTTCCACGAAGATGTGAAGATTATTTTTATTTTACCTAGGCTACCTAGGATAGATAAAGTTA
>NW_017304217.1:553847-571837 GCF_001594115.1 Trachymyrmex septentrionalis | reverse complement strand
ACGTTCCACTATAAAATGAAAATAATCTTCAATTTCCACGAAGATGTGGAAATTGAAGATTATTTTTATTTTACCTAGGCTACCTAGGATAGATAAAGTTGTAGGTAGCCTGGATAAGTCATCCGCTCCTCCATTACTTGCGCGTTTAATATGCTCAAATTTATCGAAAACCACTTAAAAACAAGGCCCATTTTTGTAGCCTATCTACTGCCATTTGCGGAATGCCTTTGTGCTCTCCAAACAAAGCAATTGACGGTTTATAATCTGAACACAAAATGATCTCGTTACCCATTAAGTATTGATAAAATTTATTCGCGACCCAATAAATAGCTAATGCTTCTTTATGTATTACAGAGTAATTCTTTCCTGCTTCATGCAATATTCTGGACGCAAAAGCAACCGGTTTACCAGCAAAATATGCAACAAAACTGCTCCTGTGTTTATCTCTGACGTATCACAGACTAGTTTAAGCTTTCATTCCTTATTAAAATGTACTAGATTCCTGTCCAAAACTAATTCGTCTTTAATTTTCTTAAATGCCTTATCGCATTGCCACGTCCATTTAAATGCTTTACTGCTTTGAAGCTCATACAAGGGTGAAAGTATTTGCGACAACTTTGGTATAAACTTACTATAATAATTAATCTATAAAGGCTTTAACTTTCGTTACTTTTAGGCTTAGACGCTTCTACCATGGCTGTTATTTTTTCAGAATCTTTCCTTCTTTATTAATAACATGCCTTAAATATTTAATTTCAGGTTGAAAAAATACAGACTTTTTCTAAAATTAATTTGAATTTTGCCTCTGAAAGACGTTTAATATACTTTTCTTAAATTTTGCAAATGCTCTTTTTTATTTGCACCTGTAATTACAATCGTCTAAGAAATTAATTTTTATACCTTGCAAAATCTTTTCCATAGTTCTCTGAAAAATTAAACAAGCTTTAGTTTCAAAAGGTAACCTTTTGAGCAAATATCCCTTATGAGTACTCCAAACCAGTAGTTTACTAGTTTTTTCCGAAACTTCCAACTGATTATACGCTGCTGTAAGATCTAATTTAATAAAAAATTCTCCATCGCTTAAAGCTGCAAATAACTCCTCAATTCTTGTAAAGGATGTTTAACATTTTAGAAATACTTATGACTGTTACCTTATAATCTGCACAAATCCTTTGTTATGTCCAGACTCCACAATTCTTTTCTTCGATTAAAACTTTCGTCATCACCATAAGAATTATTAACAAGTAACACCGGTAGACCATCTGTTTCTACCATAAGAGGTTACAATAGTGACGAGCCGAATAACATTTACCTTTTTGAACTAATAATCCACTCGGGACGGAGTCGTTGGATTAGATGTTTGAACCAAGTGCCGAATAAGCGAACTTTATCTCGAGGAACAGGAAGAATAAATAGATTAAGAATTATAAACTGAAACAGCAGTTGTCTGTAATAAATGACACATGTGGCTGTAAACTATTGGACATCCGGCAAATGGTCGATGACGAAAGTTGTCTTAGACACATACTCCTGTATCCCATTTCACAACCGATATTCTTAATCCTAATTCTAGATTAGACCAACAGCACACGCGAGCTCTGCACTCAGCACCATTAACTCGCCAATATAAAAAGAGATCCTCCACGAGGAACGTCCAGTTGTCAGTTGAATTCTAACCCTTAGCTGTCACTCTGCCGGTCCATAGGCACATACGATCGATATATGTTATTCTGCCGCTCCGTAAGCACATTCCGTATACATACTTTACTGGGTTATATCACTCTACCGGTCTGCCGCAAAAGTGCGTAAACCCGAGTGAGACATAACCATATTGTGCAACTCGACTGGAGCCTCCACATCCGAGTGTCAACCCACTCCCGTAGAGTGCTTAGATCACAAAGGAATCGGGCCGTTGGATCCATCCTCATCCGTAGAATACCAGTAAGTTCCATTCTGACCCACACGCAAGCACACGCATCCGCACACGTATCCGCACACGCACATGCACACGCACACGCACACGCACACGCACGGTCGCTCGCTCGCACGCACGCTCACACGCTCGCTCGCACGCACGCACGCACGCACGCACGCACGCACGCACGCACGCACGCACGCACACACGCACGCATGCACGCACGCACACACACACATATATATGCGTATAGGAAATATCCGCTAAAACTTACATTAAATCATAGTGCCGCATCTAAACCGTCCCTACAAGGGGTGGCTTAGAAGTCAGGCCTATCGGAAATAGAAGCGCGGAGACTCCTGGACGAAGAGTTCCAGAGATACCTCGAGGGTTCGCGAGATCAGAGTCGCCGGCCGAGGACCATTTACCACTACCATCCTCGTCACCTCCGGCTCCGCCGGCTCTATCTAACCCGTTAGAGGTTATACCTCCCCCTCAAACACCTTCATCTCCTCCTCAAATACCTTCACCTTCCCCTCAAACACCTTCACCTTCCCCCGCAATCTCTTTCACCTCCCCCGCAACCTCCTTCATTTCCCCCGCAACCTCCTTCACCTTCCCCTTGCTCTTCATCATCCGCGTTTTCGGACGCTCTGACGGAGCGAATCTTCTTCCAATACTCCTCTGTTATCATCCGATTCGTTGGTCAATTCCATCCCAATTTCCCCTAGAGGAATTCCGTCCTCGACGAACTCTACGGACAGCGTGGAGTTCTTAGAGGAAATTCCTCCGCCTCCACCTAGATCTTATTTCCGAATCCTAGAGAGTGACACTCTTGAGTTACTCATCAGTCAATTCCTGCGGACTGCTACCGCATCTATCCCTGAGGGGGCCTACACAATCGGCCCTCATTATTTCGATCTTGAGGAAATTCGGAATGCCATTACCGGCCAACCCTCAACCTCCTGTATCCCTGTATTCCTCCCGAATTCCGCCAATCCATACTTAGTTTCAGTGGAATTCTTCTTCAATTTTTTCCCTCCTTCCTCCGTTTCCATTCATGTTATACATGGTTTGTCCGGAAAGTAATAGGACTGATTTTCTTCCGCCGCGACTGTACTTCGGAGCGTGCTCGCACCGACTGGATTCGGTAAAGGGCGTTCCTAGCTAACGAACGAGCGGCTGATCAGTTGTCTCCGAGCACCTGGAGAGTCAGGACAGGCATTTTCGCGCGACGTGTTTCTGTGAGTGGTATAAGCCGAAAATGCAGCGTTCGTTAGAGCAGAGGTACGCGATTAAATTCTGTGTGAAACTCGGTAAATCTGCGACAGAGACGTTTGATATGATCAAGCAGGCTTACCCAGATGTTGCTTTAGCAAGAAGTGGTGTGTTTCGGTGGCACCAGGCCTTTTTGGAGGGCCGGGAAGAGGTCGCCGATGAAGACCGTGCTGGAAGACCTTCGACTTCGACAAACACCGACAATGTGACTCGTGTGCACAAAATTTAACATCTGAGCAATTAAACGAATACTTAGTCGACGGTCTGAGTTCAAAATTTTGTGCACACGAGTCACATTGTCGGTGTTTGTCGAAGTCGAAGGTCTTCCAGCACGGTCTTCATCGGCGACCTCTTCCCGGCCCTCCAAAAAGGCCTGGTGCCACCGAAACACACCACTTCTTGCTAAAGCAACATCTGGGTAAGCCTGCTTGATCATATCAAACGTCTCTGTCGCAGATTTACCGAGTTTCACACAGAATTTAATCGCGTACCTCTGCTCTAACGAACGCTGCATTTTCGGCTTATACCACTCACAGAAACACGTCGCGCGAAAATGCCTGTCCTGACTCTCCAGGTGCTCGGAGACAACTGATCAGCCGCTCGTTCGTTAGCTAGGAACGCCCTTTACCGAATCCAGTCGGTGCGAGCACGCTCCGAAGTACAGTCGCGGCGGAAGAAAATCAGTCCTATTACTTTCCGGACAAACCATGTAGATTAAGCAAAACTTATCCGATTCCCCCTCAGTATTTATAACATGTATAGCTGTTATCGAATAGACTGTTGCGCCAGTAACTATATTAATGTAGATTAGTTATAATAAATATTATTATATAACTGTGTGTTTTCTTTATCTGTTGGTTAACGACAATAAATAATGTTAGTAATTATTATATATCTTTACACAAAGGTTCTCATCGTTTGTTAAGGAAAAATATTAATAGTATTAGAAGATTGTAACAGCTTTCCTGACTTATTTTCATACTGTTTTTCATATCGAAAGTACGAAAAAAAATATAATAATTTTTGTTGTTTTGTTGTAAAAATTTAAATCGCGACTTTTGCGATTGTAATAGCATGTACCTTTTACTTATCAATTTCTAATTTAACATCCGTCCTGCGTTTTAGTTGTAAGAATTTCCATTTTGTCATCTGTTTATGTACTGATGATGATCAAATCTTGACCGAAACGTTTACTTATTTATTTGGAATTTTAAATATATGATTTGTTTACATCTATTGTTGTGGCTGTATGCTTTTTATTATTTATCTTTAGTAATTATTCTTCTCGTTCTCGTTACTCAATTTTAAACCCCCATAATAAAACCTCGTAATCATTAAACCTTGCCTTTTCAGAGATCGCACGTGGTCCATTCCCGAGTTAAAGGGATTTCCTTGACTCGAAATTCGGACCAATGATCGTACCGCTCGTAGGAAACAGGTGTCATAGCGTCTTTACGGGATGTTGACCCATATTTCGAAGCATAAAAAAGGGTGCGTTCGACTCACGGTATTTGCCTCTGTGCGGATACCTGCGAGACAAGAGTCTGATCGTCCTTCCACACTTCATCCTTTCTATTCCCTTTTCTCTTTAAATCCATTTTCCGGAGCTTGGACGTAACACCTTAAACTACCATCTTTCTTAATGAGTGGCACTAATGGCGTACCCCACATCGAGTTATCCACTAATTCAATTATTTCTTTTTTTTCTAATTCTTTCAGCTGTTCACTTACTTTCTCTTTGAATGCTAAAGATATTAGTCTTGGCTTGACAAAAATCGGATTTGCCTCTTGCGCTAACTTAAGATCTATCTTTTTAAACTTATATTTACCTAGCTCATCCTTGAATAAATCCTTATACTCTTGCAATAATCCATCCAGACTAATGTTCTCCTTTAAAGAATACAAAGATGCTATCTCAATTTTTAAAAGTTTTATTAGATCTCTGCCTATTAATATCCTACTTCCTTTTTTAATTACAATCAAGTAGGCATTAACGGTCGTTTCTTTATATCTAATTCTAACAAAAATTTGCCCTTCCGGAATTAAAATACTTTCGTCATACATTCTTAATCTTACTTTTGAGCTTTCTAATTTGCACTGATCAAATTTTTTTCTGAAAATTTTCTCCGGTATTACCGATTTAACCGCACCTATATAATTCCATACTAATGAACTGACCTTTGATACAACACTAACCATTATAGGTTCCTCGCTGTTAACTACATTGCATAAATTATACATGTCCACAATTTTCGTATCGCCGTTTTTTGCTTCTGATTCTAAATAATTTGTACTATATACTGCACTTTTACTGCTTTTACAAATTTTAGCTAAATGCCCTACTTTATTACCAATTTTACACTTGTACGCCTTGTACTTACATTTTGCGAAAATGTGCTTGATGCCCCCGCAATGCACACACTTCGGCTCCTCTAGGGATTCTTGCTGCCCCGCTGCTTTCTTCTTTTCCTGCTCCGTTTCTTTCCAATGAGCCACTCTTTTCCTTGTCTTATGCTGTGGATGTCAACCGTATCTGCCTTGGATAATGTTGCCAGAGCTACTTCTTTCTTTCTGGTCACTTCTGTTACGTCCAAGCTCCGGAAAAGTGGATTTAGAGAGAGAGAGAGGGAAGGGAGTAGAAAAGGATGGAGCGTGGAAGGACGGTCAGACTCTAGTCTCGCAGGTATTTGCCTGGAAACAAATACCGGCGAGTCGAACGCACCCTTTTTTTTTGTCCGCTTCGGAATGGGTCAACGTCTCGTGAAGACGCTATGACGCCTGTTTCCTACGGGCGGTGCGATCGTCGGTCCGAATTTCGAGTCAAGGAAAAATCCCTTTAACTCGGGAATGGACCACGTGCGAGCTTTGAAAGGGCAAATTTTAGTGTTTACGAGGTCGTTGTATCATTAGGCGGGTTTTAAAAATAGAAGATGAGAGCGAGACAAATGATCAGTAACATTATTTATTGTGGCTAATTGACAAATAGTAAATCACGCAATTATATGCTAATCGGTTATATAATAATATTTATTACATCTACTCTATACATTATGGTTATTGGCACACAGTATTATCTATTCCAAAACGGTTACACTTTTATAATGTTTAAACTATACATTGTAATAAAAAAAGGGGGGGGGAAATCGGATAGGTTTGGTTTAACATACTTCACGGATGGAAACGGAGGAAGGGGGGAAAAGATTATTGAAAAATCTTACAGGTACTAGTATTGGATGGGTGGAATTTGGGAGGAATACGGGGATATTTGAGGTAGGGCTTCGACCAGTAATGGCATTTCGGATCTCTTGGGGATCAAAGTAATGAGGGCCGATAATGTAGGCCCCCTGAGGAATAGATGCGGTAGTAACCCGCGGAAATTGAGAGATGAGTGACTCAAAAGTGTCACTCTCCAGGATCCGGAAGTAGGATCTAGGTGGGGGTGGAGGAATTTCCTCTAGGAACTCCACGCTGTCAGTGGAGTTCGTCGGAGATGGACTTCTGGGGGAAGTTGGGTGGAACGAATCGGATGACTGTGGTTGGAAATCGGGAAGGATACTTTCAGTGAGTGCGTCGGAAAACGCGGGTGAAGGAGTTCGAGGGGGAGGAGAAGGAGGTGGCTGAGGTGGTGATGGTGTTCGAGGCGGAAGCGGTATCACTTCCGGGTGATTAGCCGGCGGAGCCGGTGGTGACTTGGAAGGTACCGGTGGTAGGCGATTCTCGGCCGGACGACTCTGCTCTTGTGAGATCCCGAAATACCTCTTGTACTCTTCGTCTAAGAGTCTCCGTGCCTCCCGGTAGGCCCGGCTTCGTAGCCACCCTTTGAAAGGACGGTTCGGACGCGGCACTATAATTTGATGTAAATTATAGTGGTTGGTTCTTTTATATATACGCGGGTGAGTGTGTATGCGTGTATATAGGACTTACTATTGTTGTATTCTGCGGATGTGGGTAGATCTAGCAGTCGAAGTCGTTGGCCTCAGGACTCCTTGGAAGGTTGGCACTCGGATGTGGAAGCTTCGGTCGAGTCACTTCAACGCGTATCGCGTATTGGCAACTTCGGGGATGGAGTTTAACCGGTGACTTTATAATGAGTACCGAATGAATATGACGAGTCCCGAAGGAATAATGATTGTTACGACTGATTGCCGAGTCCCGAAGGAGAAGTCACTAATAACTGGCGAGTCCCGAAGGAGAAGTGACGCTCCTCGTGGAGGACCTCTCCTTTTATATGGCGAGTTAGTGACGCCGAGAGCGGAATACGTGTACTGCTGAGCCAATCCAGGATTAGGGCTATTGTTTATAAGTCTAAGATAACTTTCGTCATCGACCATTTCTCGAGTGTCTAATGGATGCGAGCCACATGTCATTTGTTGCTCACACCCCCTGTTTCATTTTACAAAGCCTAGTCTGTTTGTTCTTAAGTTTCGCCTATCTGGCCCTTGATTCCAATATCAACCCAATGGTTCTGTCCCGAATGGTTTATTAGTTAAAAACTGTGCGTTCATTGTTCTCAGCTCTTATTTTATGTTATAGTCCTCGAGATAAGGTTTGTCTATTTGATACTTGGTTCAAATATCTAACCCAACGGTTCAGTCCCGGATGGGTTGTTAGTTTAAAAAGAGCATTTATCGCTCTCAGCTCCTATTTCAAGTGGTTTACTGCTCACTAATTCTTGTGATGACGAAAGTTTCTTGTCGAAGAAAAGAACTGTGGAGTCTGGACGTAACACTTCCAAAATAGATTGACGCGTTGCCGTATGATTCTCTTCGCAAACTCTGTCCGAAATTGACCCTTTACTCAATTCTGTTACAAATCTGTCTTTAATGTTGTCGTCCAGTTGTACACCAAATTTGCAATTGTTTGCTTTGCTCTTGATTCGGGCAAACCATTCGTTAATTTCTTTTTCTGCTTGCTTCAAATCATAGAATTCGATTCTCTCCTTAAAAATTTACACTCTAGGCGCAAATTGTTTTTTCAAGATCTCACAAATTCTTCATAAGACTTGGACTCTAGTAACACGGGATCATAGGGGTCCTTTAAGATTTTATATGCTTCCTGTTCTATCAGGGTTATTAATACTGCTACTTTACGCTCCTGCGACACTTGATTGGCCATAAAGTATTGCAAGACGTTCCTGGTAAAGATTCTAATCCTCACTTATGCGAAATTCTGCTAATGCCCAATTATAGAATAGAATGTGATGTTTGGCATTGCTTGCTCTCTGCATTCCTTCCCTTGCGTCGACTGACTTTGTCGCACCAGTTGAAATTCACCTTTTTGTTGTTGCAACTGCTTCTGCCACTCGATTAATTGTAACTATCCTTGCTGCAACTGAGCCTTAAATTGCTCCTGTTCTTTTCTTCTACGATCTTGCTGCTGCTCAATTATCTGTTCTTGAGCCTTTTGCAATTGCTACTTTTCCTTATCAAAATCGTTCGGCATCTCTAACCTCTTAACTTACAGCCACCTTGGTCGTTATGAAATTGCAACAGGCTTGCAACTTTAATCTTCGTCGCCAATATGAGATAATCCGGTAGAATTTAAGATCATAAATTAACATAAATATATATATTTATTAACTATAATAGTTAGCAATACAAAAGTGATAAGACTTCTTGTTAGCAGAGCGTGATTAGATGGGTTGAGCCAGTAATTAAGTAGAAACTTATAAATGAACGTAATTTATTGAAAGGTAAATTTTATAATCCGCGAGCGTGCTGTCCTCTCATATCGGAATTCAAGCAGAGACTGCGAGAGAGATCACTTAAACGGATATCGGTTAATTACGATGAGAGTCGAAGTTTTCCGAGCCGCGCCTGAGTCGAGTACAGTACAGTCACGCATAAAAGTATTGGTCTGTACACTCGAGTACAGAAACGCGCTGAACTCAAATACTTGTATTCTCAATACTGCCGCCGTTCAAGCGTTTCTCGTGAATCGTTATAATGTTTAACTTATTACATATGCTTTTGAAACGATCTCGCGGCAACGCCTTTGTGAATATGTCCGCGCGTTGATTTTCGGACGGAACGTACTCGACTATAATCTCCTTCTCATTTACTTTTTCGCGAACGAAGTGAAAATGGATGTCGATATGTTTCGTTCTTTTATGAAATACCGGGTTCCTGACTAACTGAATTGCACTTTGGTTATCGACGTATAGAGTTGTTTCTTTGTCGCAAGGATATCCGATGTCGGATAACAACTTCCTAATCCAAATCGCTTCTCGTGTTGCTGTTGATGCTGCCACGTATTCTGCTTCCGTGGTACTTAACGTCACCAGTCGTTGCCGCTGCGACGACCACGTGACAGCTCCGTTTGCGAGACAGAAAACGTATCCTGTCGTGGATCTTCGCGTCTCGATATCTCCGGCGTAATCGGCGTCTGAGAAACCTATCAATTCTACATTGCTGCCGCCGCTTGAGTATTCGATACCGTAGTCGATTGTGCTTTTTAGATACGCGAATATTCGCTTTACTGCTCGCCAGTGCGCAGCATTATGATTGCTCAAATACTTGCTCACGGAGTTTACCGCGAACGCGATGTCCGGTCTCGATACAGCAGCTAAAAAGACTAGCGACCCGACTGCTTCGCGATACGGCACACTGCTGGATTTTTCGTCGTTCTCCTCGCTAGGAGATAGTGCTGCGTGCGGATCTGCTGGCACATTTGCTGGTTTCGCTTCCGCCATTCCGAACTTTTCAATTATTTTCCGCGTGTATTCGCTCTGATGAATAATTAGCCGTTTATTTCTTTTATCGCGTTCGATTTGCAACCCGACGAAAACATTTGAATCCTCGACCGTTATTTTAAACGTTTCGCTCAGTCGTTGAATTATTTTCTTAAGCGTCTCTACGTTTTTTGAGGCTACTAGCCCATCATCGACGAACAGCGCCAGATACACTTCGTCGTTTTTGTATTTCCCGGTAAACACGCACTTATCCGCATCGCACTCTTTTAGATTGAACTCACTCAGAAAACTTGTGAACCTCAGGTTCCAACACCTTGGAGCCTGCTTTAGACCGTAGAGGGACCTTTGGAGCTTGCACACGACATTTCTTGGATCTTCTTCTATCTTCAATCCTTCCGGAATTTGCATGAAGATTGTCTCTTCCAATTTTCCGTACAAGAATGCGGTTTGGACGTCAAACTGCATTACTTCAAGATTTTTCGAGGTGATTATTGCTAGCAGTATTCTCAACGAATCGTACCTTACAACTGGAGAGAATGTTTCGTTGAAGTCGATCCCCCTTCTTTGCATGAAGCCTCTCGCACACAACCGTGCCTTGAATCGATGCAGCTTCCCGTCGGCATCTTTTTTCACCCGAAAAACCCATTTCGAGTCGATTAGCTTCATTTCCGGCGTCCTTTTTTCGAGTTTCCAAGTGCTACTTTCTTCGTGAGCTTGAAGTTCGTCTTGAATAGCACTCGCCCACTGCGCGGCTTCGGTGCTATTCTTCGCTTCTTCATATGTTTGTGGTACGATGTACTCGGCCACATATGCATCATGCCGGTACCTACTCGGTACTTGAATTGTCGAGCGATTTCTTAGAGCTCTTTGATTTTCCAGGTCCGACGTATCCTCTTGTTCGCAGGCCTCTTGTTCGTTTTCCACTTCTGCTTGTTCTTGGCCGATGCCCCCGTTCTCTTCTTCGTTCTCGGCTTTTGGTAGTGGAAGTATTATTTCATTTTCTTCCTCCATTGGATTCGTTTCCGCCAGAGGTTTGCCGACTTTCTCATTAAATATGACATTGCGAGCTACACTGACCCTTTTCGTTTTCGGATTGTATACTCGGTAATTCGTCGATTCTTCCGTGTAACCAACGAAGATCTGTTTACTCGCTCGAGCATCGAATTTCTGCGTAAACTGTTTGGGAGTGTGCACGTACGCGTCTGAGCCGAAGATTCGAAGATGCTTCAGATTTGGGACTTTCCCAGTCCACGCTTCGTACGGTGTTACTGTACCAGTCGTCCACACGGTTCGATTAAGAACGTATACTGCACAATTTACCGCTTCTGCCCATAGAGTCAGTGGTAGACTCTTCGCGATTAACATCGTTCGCGCACTTTCGACTATCGTCCGATTGTCGCGTTCGGCTCTCCCGTTTTGCTCCGGATTGTACGGTGCCGTTTTCTCCTGATGGATTCCACATTTCTCGAGATATTCGTTCATTTCTTTGTTAAGGAATTCCCGACCATTATCCGAACGAAGCGTTTTTATTTTTCGACCGAATTTGTTCTCTATCATTTTTTCAAAAATTTTGAATTTCAGGTGAACCTCGGATTTCTTCTTCATAAAGTATACGTGTCGGTATCCGGTCGCTTCGTCCTTGAAGGTTAGAAAGTATCTTGATCCACCCACAGAGTTCGTTGACATCGGCCCGCAGACATCAGAGTGAATTTTTTCTCCGGGTTTAATTTTCGTGTTTCGCTCCACTTTCTTATTGAATGGCAGTCTGTGCAATTTCCCCATTTGACACGGTTCACAGAAAACGTCATTTTTGTCCGTAAACGATACTCCACTTACAAGTCCTTTTTTCGCTAATTCGCGAATCGCGCGCTTTCCGACGTGTCCTAGTCGTTCATGCCACACGGTTAAGTTTGTTGTAGCTATGTTCGCTTCTTCGACGCTCCCTTGTTTCGTGACCTTGAAGATCATGCGATACACGTCGTTGCCTTGCTTTGCACCTATCGCGAGCACCTTGCCATCACGCACAACTTCGGCGTAATTATTTTTGAATTGCACGCCGAATCCTTTCTTTGTGCACATTCCGACCGAGAATAAATTTTTGCGCAATTTCGGCACGTGTAACACTTTTTCAATTCGTGCGTCTTGCCAAACACCGTCGATGAGCCTTTTGATTCGCACCGTGCCTTCGCCGGCGACATTGCAGATTTGATTATCACCGAGTGATATCGTTGCGCCAGTACCATCTGTTTTGTAGTCAGTCAACCAGTCGCGTCGGTAAGTTAGGTGCCTCGATGCACCGCTGTCGATCAGCCAGACATCGCTTGGATCGGCCGTCATTATGTGACTTTGTGTCCAGAG
This sequence comes from Trachymyrmex septentrionalis, assembly GCF_001594115.1. Classification (NCBI taxonomy): domain Eukaryota; kingdom Metazoa; phylum Arthropoda; class Insecta; order Hymenoptera; family Formicidae; genus Trachymyrmex; species Trachymyrmex septentrionalis. The sequence goes on along the minus strand of NW_017304217.1, from coordinate 559,595 downwards.
CTTACTTGCGTTTCCCGCGCTTTTCAAGATCGATTTGTCCGAACTTTTACCTGATTCGACTACAAATGCGCAGTCACGAGGTTTGTTGCCGTCATCTCGTAGCTTCCGCTTGTTTCGACATTGTCTCGCGATATGTCCCATCTCTTGACATTTGTAGCACTGCACTTCCTTCGTTTCCTTTTTATTTTCGGGTTTTTTGTTCTTAGCACCTTTTGTTTCTTTGGTGCTTCGATTTTTGGCTGTCGCGGTCAGTGCTTCCGACTTCTCTTCGTCACCGTTGAGCCTGGTATCCTCTCTGATCAGCCTTTCTTGTAGATTATCGAGAGTCTGTCGTTCTGGGTCCACACTGTCCCAGGCGACCTGCAATGTACTGAACTTTGTAGTCAAGCTTGAGAGAATTTTCGCTATAATTGTGGCGTCCGATACGTTCTCTCCGATGTCCTTAAGTTGACACGCCATGTTTGTCACCCTGGCTACGTGCTGAGTCGCCGTGTCCGATTCGCTCATCCGATAAGCATGAAATTTCTGCAGCAGACCCAGCTTGTTTGTCACTGTCTTTTGTTCATGAATCAAACATAGTTTGTCCCACATTTCTTTTGCGGAAGTACACGAGAGCACACACACTTGTTGAGTCTCGTCGAGATTCGACAGGATTATAAATCTCGCCGTTGCATCGTCTTTCACGTTTCTCTTCACCTCGGCCGCTTGTCCTTCTCCCTCGGCAGGCTCTGCTCTTGTGCCATCAACGACATCAAGAACGTCGTTCATTACGAATAACGCATTTACTTGAGCTTTCCAGCCCTGGAAATTCGTACCGTCGAATGGCTTTATGCTTTTTACGGAGATGCCGACTGACATAGCGGATTTGAGTTTTTCAACTTGCACGCTTCCGACACGTTAACTTTCAGCACTTGAACAATGGCCAACTTCCGTTTTGCGCCACGTGATACTCGCCGAAGATTCGCTCAACACTCACGCAGTTTAGTTGACCGTTAACTGGGCCCATAACCTGATAAGACTTCTTGTTAGCAGAGCGTGGTTAGATGGGTTGAGCCAGTAATTAAGTAGAAACTTATAAATGAACGTAATTTATTGAAAGGTAAATTTTATAATCCGCGAGCGTGCTGTCCTCTCATATCAGAATTCAAGCAGAGACTGCGAGAGAGATCACTTAAACGGATATCGGTTAATTACGATGAGAGTCGAAGTTTTCCGAGCCGCGCCTGAGTCGAGTACAGTACAGTCACGCATAAAAGTATTGGTCTGTACACTCGAGTACAGAAACGCGCTGAACTCAAATACTTGTATTCTCAATAAAAAGCATACGAAGGAATACAAATGTATAGAAGTAACGGAAAACCTTGAAGGAAGGATTCTTATCTAGAGAGAAAAAATAAACACAAAACATACCAATATGGTGCTATCGAACATAACTAAATTATTAGAATAACTAGCATCCGATATCACAATATGACAAAGGAAAACTTCTATCAAACACTAGGGCAAGTATATGATGTAATACCATCCAATGACATAAAGTTGATGATCGGGGATCTCAACGCAAAAATAGGACGAAAACCAGTCTACAAAGAGATAATAAACAGTCATAGCAATCTACAAGCAGAAAGTAATGACAATGGTTGCGAATTATAGATTTTGTAAGTTCTAGAGGCATAGTTGTAATGTCCACACAATTCCCCAGAAAGTATTATAATATATATAAATGGACATGGATGTTGCCAGGTAATCGATCGCACAACCAAATAGACCACATAATTGAAAAAAGAGGAGCTTTGAGCATTAAGAACATATGAATCTACAGAGAAGCAGATTGTGACTCTGATGATTATCTGGTGAGCGCGCACTTTAGATGCCGTGTAGTAAGAACAACAAGTCAACTCATAAACCTCAAAGATGTGCCAACTATTCATAGAAAAGCTAAAAGAATCAGAAACAAGAGCGAGATATCAAAAAAAATCTCAATGAGCTCACGCACTCCAAAGGAGTGGAGACGATAGATGATGACTGGCACCTCTTCACAAAAATGCCTTACTATAATCAGTAAAAACCGTACTTAAATATAAACAAACTAATGCCAGGAACGAATGGTTCGACCAAAATTACATACAGGCCATAGAGAAGCGGAATAACGAAGAAAGAATACATAGAGAGACCGATTAGAAGAGACATAAAAGAATAATTTATGAGAATACAAGAAGAGAGGCAAAAGGGACCAACAAGACAAAGAGAAGAGATATATAAATTCAATTATGATGAAAGCAGAAAAAAACTTTAGAAAAAGAAAATTCTGGAAAACATACAGGAACACAAATTTCTTAAAGAGAAAATATCAATCTAACACCACTCTATGTAGAGACCAGAATGGAGTACTGATAACGGGAAAAGAAGACGTCATGGACAGAAGCAATACTTTCAAAAACTTTTCAACCCTAATAGACAGATGACGCATCCAGACGCAAGATTAAAAACAGATAAAGACAAACATATGTAGATAATATATGTAGATTCATCCACAATAGAGGACGTGTACGAAGCAATAAACAAGCTTAAAAATAACAAAGCCCCAGAAGTAAATATCGTAACAGGCGAACTTAAAATATGGCGGGAAGGAGCTGGTAATCAAGCTACATGAACTGATACTCAAAATATGGAAGGAAGAGCAATTATCTCAGGAATGGCGAACGATCGTTACATGGCCAATATACAAAAAAAAAGGAGACAAACTATTGTGCAAGAACTACAGGGAAATCTCATTACTCAGTACAGCGTATAAAATATCCACGACTATCATCAAAGATATGATAGAAAAAGGTAGTGAGATAATCATAGAAGAATACCAAGCTGACTTCGGATCGGTAAGATCAATGGCAGACCAACTATTCACAGATCTCTTATGAAAAAATACCCTCAATTTTGGGCGTTAAACACTCAAAAAGAACGCTTAAATTTGAATGTTAAACACAAAAAACCGGTCAAATTTGGATGTGATTACGAACCAACTGAAGGCTACACTCAATTAAAGGTTAACGCCCAAAGAACACCATCAAAATAAGTGGCTTTATTATATAAAATTAATTAAATCTGTATTATTGCTAAAATAATATTATTGATTTGCTACATTTTCCGAAACACACACGACAAAATTATAATTAAAAAAAAACGTTTTCTTTCTCATTTAGGAATTAATTTCCTTATTTTTCTAAGCGGTCACCCATCCTATATCTCATCCCATCCAACAATGCTTAATCTCTGCAATCGTAAAGGAACTTCTGCTGCTTCGATGATCTAAGAACACTGAATGTTAGTGAATGTAATATTAGTGGATATAATTGTGATATACAATATATCAATAGGGCTGCGTTCAACATCTTTTTGACAAACTTTATTTAGACTGCGTTCGAAAACATCATCTGGATGCTCCCGTGTTTCATTTTATTCTTGTTTCACATTGGGTGAACAACATCCGAGTAGAAAATAAGCCAGAATATAGCCAGTAATTAGTCAGGAATATCAGTTATTCTCTAGAATTTAACCAGTATTATTGATTAGATTCGTCTCAGTTTGGGCAACGCTTGTGTTGGCAGTATCTAGATAATGAAACTAGCCAGTTTGTAATCTGTTTCTAATGACTTTTTAACCAGCATCTAACCTGTTTTTAGATAAATTTATGATTAATTTCTAATCATTTTCTATTCAGTTCTTAATTTTTATATTTAATTATTATTTGTTTATTACGATATTAATTTCTAAAATATGTTAATCAAAAAGCGACATTATTTTAATATTTTTCTTTTATTGAACATTTTTTATTTTTTTCCATCTATTACATTATAAAGAAATATTTATTTTTAGTACAGTGTAATTGTATACATCTAATACAATATAAAGTTATTTTTACATTATTATAATATATTATATATACTTACATTTTCTATGTATTATTCAGAACTATATAAAATCAAATTATATAGATAAAAGTAAAAATATTAGAAAGTAACTAAACAATTACAAAATATAAATAATAAAGAGCATACAGCCACAACAATAGATGTAAAAATGAGTCATATATTTAAAATTCACAAATAAATGAATAAGTAGACGTTTCGGTCAAGATTTGAACATCATCAGTACATAAAAAATGACAAATAATAAAAATATTACATACAAACAAAAAACAATTAACAGTAATCGGAAGGTGTTACAATAAATTCGAGTTATTGAAAAGAATACATAAAAATACAAGCGCAAAGTTCGTAAATTTAAACAAGGTGAAATAGTGTTTACCCTTCGTTTGTTGTAAAAGTTGAACAGAGTGAATATAAATCATGAGAGATGAGTGATGTTTTAATTTTATGATACAATGCTCTGTTACAATTCCTGTTATCTTAAAGAGCGAAGTGCAAAATTCGTGTAAAAATACGGAATTTCTCAGTTCTATCAAATAAAAAAAACAAAAAAAAATTTATTTAAAATTTTTTTATATTATGCCAATATCAAACACTTCCAAATTCATAACAATTTACGGAAAATAATTTGAGATTTTGATGAACAAGACTTACCATGTATCTAATGGTATGAAAACTCACAACTAAGACACCAGAATAAGTAACCAACTTTTGTAATAGTATAGAAAATTTTATTTTTTAATTTCGACAATTATGAAGGCCCGTCTAAAACGGAAGACTATTTATATAATGAAGAAAGGAGAGGAAATGAGAATGGAGGGGGAAAACACTAAGAGAGGGGAGAGTAGGGAGAGGAACTAATTACCAATAAGAGGGAGACTATTTATAAAACCATGTTACTAAGATTAATAAGCCAATCATTGTTTATGTTATTTAAATTGTAATTGAAAACAATGTTCTCCGGACAAACATTAATGCGATGAACGGCAGTTAAGCTATCCTCTCTAAGCTCTTGTTTAGAAATTTTATTAATTTTTATCGGCACAAAATCCTTATGTGAAATAAGCAGTTTCATCATAATAATATAGGCAATAATATAGGTGACATTATTCAAATTCCCGTTATTAGTCCGAAATTTTGCAGATCGTAGATTTTTAATCTTTTTATTAATGTTTATATTCTCTTTGTTTCAATTTTTTGGGAAATTAAACTCCTGGCAACGGAAAAAAGCACAATACCCAATAGAAGTGACGCATTGATAGCTTTATAATTACTAAATAGTTCGTATTGTACTTGAGATAATTGTCTGTAAGCGTCATTTAATTCTACTCTTAATAATTTGAAACTGAGTTTCAATCTATCAATACGCTGTACCGAGGATCGATGATACACGTTAATCTCATAATTTAAAAATCTTTTTAAATAAACGGGAATGAGGTTTTCCCTGAAGCAAGTTCTTAAGAGAAAAATTTGTACTCTCAATTTCACATTTATTAGGTGTACAAAAAAGTTCTGAGCTTTAGTTTGTAAAATTCAATCTTTATTTAAAAACAAACGAAAAAATATTAATCAGCGAAATATTATAAGCTGTTCTGCAAGCTCCTTTTCAGTTTGCGCAGAGTTTATATCCAGCAGTGCTTGCAATTCGTCCGTTTCAATCTTTTCAGGGCGTCCAGCACGCGATTCATCTTTAAGACTGAAATCTCCTTGGCGAAACTTTTGATACCACCTTTTGCATGTTGCATGACTTACAGCGTTCTCTCCATATGCAGCACAAATCATTTCAGTGGCTTCAGCAGCATTTTTCTTCAGATGAAACGCG
>NW_017304217.1:548468-552422 GCF_001594115.1 Trachymyrmex septentrionalis | reverse complement strand
AGGTACCATATTTTGAAAACATGTTTTTGACGTAAAATTTGACGGAGAATGCGATAAAAATACTAAAAACTTGATTCGTTTTGGGGGCGTTTGTTAAAAATCGATTTAAACAATTAAATTGTTAATAACAATATAAATTTGTTAGTATTTTTTGTAAAAAAAATTTTTTCTTACAGTTCAGTCCTTCAGCTACAAAAGTGCAATTGGTGAAAATTTTGTAGCTCTTAAAGATTCGGACCTATGGATTTATGAAAATGAGTCTCCAAGCCAAAAAACTTGCCATTCTCAAATGTTCGATCACTTGTATTATCGAAAATATGCAAATAAAAAAAAATTCTTCGGACACGTATCTCTTTTTTTTCGACATAGAATCCGTAAAAAAAGTTTCAGTCAAATCGAAGAGGTGCCGATTAATTTTCATCAAAATCCGTTCGGTTTGTAAAAGAATTACCCATATTCATTAATTTTATGCATTTTTTCAAGAAAAAACAAGTTCTTAAACTGAAAGTTAATCTAATAAAATCAAAGAAAGGCAAATTATAATACATATTAATGCTCGTGTAAAATAAAAGTAAAAATATTAGAAAGTAGCTAAACAATTATAAAATATAAATAATAAAGAACATACAACCACAACAATAGACGTAAAAATGAGTCATATATTTCAAATTCACAAATAAATGAATAAGTAAACGTTTCGGTTAAGATTTGACCATCATCAGTACATAAAAGATGACAAATAATAAAAATATTACAAACAAAAAACAATTGACAATAGTCGGAAGATGTTACAATAAATTCGAATCATTGAAAAGAATACATAAAAATACATAAAAATAAGCGCAAAGTTTGCAAATTAGAACAAGTGAAATAGTGTTTTCCCTTCACTTGTTGTAAAAGTTGAACAGCGTGAATATAAATCAAGAAGTTTTTCTGTAAGGCTAGTTTTAAGTGGTTGAGTTCTGTCTGCAGATGTTCTTTGTCAGAGATAGTGAAAGATGTATGTACAAGTAAATTGTACATTGTTTCTGTGATTGCAAATTGTTTCTGTGATGGGTGATGGTACGACTCGGCATGTAGGTATCTATCTGTGTGAGTTGGTTTTCTGCACACTTGATGGCCTAAGGTACCGTCAGCTTTCTTACAGACAAGAACATCTAGGAAGGGGAGTTTTCCGTTTTCCTTTATATCTATAGTGAAGTGGATATTTAGTTGATTATTGAGGACAATAAGGAATTTACGGAGTTCAGCTCTGCCGTGTCTCCATGTGTCTACATAACGGAACCAAACTTCTGGCTTCTTAGATGTTTTTTTGAGGGCCTCTTTCTCAAAATGTTCCATGAAGATGTTGGCGATTACAGGAGAGCCCATTGCCACTCCTGAAGTTTGTTCATAAAATTAGTTGTTATAGGAGAAGTAAGTGGTTGTTAAGCAGTACTCTATTAGTGGGATGAGGTCGGAGGGGACTTTATGTGAAACCTTTATTATGTTTAATGTGTCTTTTATTGGAACTTGTGTAAAAAGGGATTCTACGTCGAAATTTACAAGCAGGTCTGTGAGACGTAGTCGGGTTTTTTTGAATCTTTTTTATAAAGTCCGTTGAGTTGGTTATGTGTGATTCGGATTTTCTAGTAAGGGTAATGTTTGTGCTAGGAAGCGGGATAAGTTGTATGTCGGGGAGTGTATGGCGCTGCCAATCGGTCTGAGGGGGATGTTCAGTTTGTGTACTTTTGGTAGTCAGTCTTGGTGGAAGAGAATTTGTAGGTTTTAATGTTGATTTGATTTTACTGAGAATGTTGCTTTTCTCTATTAGGATCTTAGTGTTTTGTGTGATTGTAGTTGGATCTTTGTCAAGCTTTTTGTATGCTTTGTCCGAAAGAAGGTTCTTCATCTTTTTCTTATAGTCTGATGTTCATGACTACTGTCGTGTTGCCTTTGTCGGCTGGAAGCACGATGATGTCTGTGTCATGTTAAGGCCCTTGGAGGGCCAATCGCTCTTGTCTAGTGATGTTAGGTGGAAGAGGTTTGGCTTTGGAAAGGATATTGATTATCTGTCTGCGGACATTATCTGCTTATTCTTCAGGAGTCGGTACATGGTTAACTCTATTTGGCTGATAATGTCTTCTTTTGGAATCTTTCTAGGTGCCACTGCGAAGTTAGAGTCTTTGGCAAGATATAGTGTCTTGAGACAAGTCTTTGTTGGATAAGTTTCCGCGAAACGTATAACTTTTATATAGAAAGCACCCGCGGAAGCTTCAAGAATATTAGTTTAAGTATGTTATGTTTATCACCATGACCTTTCTTCTCTTTTAAAATTAATATCCAAGTCGAAATGGAGATTGGCTTTTGAATATAATTAATTTCGTGAAAACGTCGGCATGCCTGTAATAAGGAACGATTCGCTATTTGAATTATTTTTCTTATTTTGCCTAAGATTTTATAAGGAAAGGCTGATATATCTAATGCGTAATTACAGAATTCAACATCATCAACAATGTGAATTAAATTATGTACATTAATACTTATTGAAGTATTACTATAAAGTAAGGACATTACGTTAAAAAAGCTATCTAAATATTTTCGGGCTTTATTAATATATAATTTAATAAAATATAGACTCTTACATAATATTCTAAAAGCAGTGCGGAGTAAACAATAATGTTTATACACACAATTGAATACTATGAATTTTCTTAAATAACACGAGACTAATATACAATAAAATTAATCTTAATTCAGATGCTTTTAATTGAACAACTGGTTCACGCGGCTTGCGTTGGAATTCATATTGTATCCATTGTGTTAAACATTGAATTCTTTTATTTCTAATTCGCGTCAATAAGGTGGCTTCAATTTTTTATCGCTATGACCAAGATACCATATATTTAAATACAATTTTTTCATTATACCCAAGTAAGCTAAATGCATGTATTCAAAGAAAACATTCTTATCATATCTATTGGTGACTCAATAGAAAGTAATAGTGATTGTCCAGTATGATGATATAATTGTCGCTGTTAACGAAACGATTCATCAGTTCTCTTCTCACAAGATACGTAGGCTGCTGGAAAAATTTCTGCAATCTAGTACTTCCAGTGGCGCCAACGTTCTGCTACTATCATATCCGTAAAATTAGACGTGTTTAACCTATAATTCAATTGACAATTTGTACCCAAGCCAACTAGTTTTGTTTGCATAGTATTTTAAAACAAGTTATTTCATAAGAAAATGGAAATTTCTCGTGAAAATTTCCGAGCAATGATTTTTTATGATTACAAATGTAATCTAACTCTGAAACAATGCATCGATCGACTTTATTTGGCTTTTGGGGATAAAGCACCATCTAATAGGACCGTTTATAATTGGTTTACCGAATTCCAGCATGGACGTACCTTACTTAGTGATGAATTCCGTGAAGGTCGTCCATCCACGTCTGTTGTTGTCACTAATATTGATGCTGTGCGTGAAATGATTGAGTGAGACCGGCATATAACATACTGCGAAATTCAGACATCCTTAGGCATTGACATGAAAGCAATACATACGATTTTGCATGATCACTTGAGCGTACGGAAATTTTATAGTCATTGGATCCCACACAATTTGACCGAAGCTCGAAAACAGGCTCGTGTTAAATGGAGCAAAGAAATGCTCAAGAAATTCAACCGAGGTCGATCAAATTTGATCTACAACATCGTTACTGGGGACGAAACATGGATCTATTCGTATGAGTCCGAAAGTAAACAACAATCCACTGTTTGGACATTTCAAAATGAACCAAAATCAACAAAAGTTGTTCGTTTACGCAGTACTGCCAAGTAAATAATTGCTTGTTTCTTCGGTTATACCGGACATGTGACAATTGTGGCTTTAGAGGATCGAAGGACTGTAAATACTGATTGGTATACAACAATTTGTTTGCCAGAAGTCATAAATGAATTGCGTAGAACAACC
>NW_017304217.1:538335-548289 GCF_001594115.1 Trachymyrmex septentrionalis | reverse complement strand
CGATTTGAGTCGCCTGAAGCAGCTGTTGAAACATTTCGTACACTGATATCTGAGGTTACAGCCTTAGAGTGGAAAAAATGCTTTGAAAATTGGTTCGAGCGTATGCAAAAATGTATCGATCTTAAAGGCGAATACTTCGAAAAACAATAAAGCCATTTACCGAATTTCTCATATATTTTTTCATATATTGTTTGCAGAAACTTTTCTAGCAGCCTACGTACATAACATAGATATACTACTTTTCAATAATTTTTTTTTCCTAAAATACTAGTGCCATAAACTTCACATCTTTCGCAAGCACCATATCCTTCATGTCCTACAATTGATTAAAAAAATTTTTAAGCCGGTGTATCACAAACAAAACTATGAATTTTTATTGTAAACTCTTTTCCTTTAATTATTGATTTTTCCGACATTAATTGATTAATTTCTTGTATATTCTTTTAAAAAATTATGATTATCTACAGGTTTACTATTTCCGCTATAAATTGCTACACAAAATGGATATTATATACAAATGATTCACAAATAATTTGACACAGAATTGGCCAAAATTGTTTAGAACTAAAGTGAAACAATATCATTCCGTCAACATTAAATTGTAATAATATATCTGATGAGATATGTAAATTTGGAACAAAATATTGATTAAGCTATTTTTTTATTCCAAAATATACAAATTCGTCAGCTGTTCCATCTATTCCGTACATTACTCGAATATTATACGAAGCTTTATTGATAAATAAGAATGTTTTTGCACACTTTGGCAAGTTTGGGTAAGAATTACGGCGTAATATGTTTAACAATTCTTCTAGATTATTTTGATTTATGTTACATTTAATAGTCCACTTACAAATGTCATTCGTATCTTTATAATCATTATTGACATTAATTTCGTTATTTCATTCATTTCTTCTGTGTTCATTTACTGTAGTCTCGTTATAATTTATAATATGTCTTCATATATTATACTTCATAAATTTTTCATTAGAATTAGCACTCTTGTTTCCTTCCTCTACAAAATACACTGGGCAACAAAATTAACGCAACACTGTTTCACTCAAAAATAGGCAAATTTCAAGATACAATAACTTCGTCAAAAATTGTCGTATCGGGATGTTTAAGAAAGCATTTTACAGATTGAAATCTGTACTTTTCAGATCGCTACTTAAAAATCGATCTCATGGAGATTTCATGAAGTTACACAAACATAAATAAAAATATAAAATCTCAAAATTTTTTACAAAATTTGCTGAGTTCCACGGAGTGGATTAAAAATTATATACAAATGTAATATACATCATTCGAAAGAGTAAATCTTTACTTTTAATTTGCTTTTTTACGAAGCTCCGTACAATTTTTCTTCATCAAGTTATTCAACATTGAAACAAAAGGGCCATTTTTACTTCAACGTTGAATAACTCGATGAAAAAAAATCGTACGGAGCTTCGTAAAAAAGCAAATTATAGGTAAAGATTCGCTCTTTCGAATAATGTCGATAATTCGCATTTGTATACAATTTTTATTCCACTCCATGGAACTCCACAAATTTCATAAAAAATTTTGAAATCTGATATATCTTCATTTATGTTTGTGTAACTTCATGAATTCTCCATGAGACCGTTTTTTCAAGTAGCTATCTGAAAAGTAGAAATTTCAATCTGTAAAATGCTTTTTTAAACATCCCGATACGACAATTTTTGACGAAGTTATTGTATCTTGAAAATTGTCTATTTTTGCAGAGTGAAACAGTGTTGCGTTAATTTTGTTACCCAGTGTATAATACATAATATTTTATATATTAGATTGTTCGGAAAGTAATTTCGTTTTTTCTTATGAAAATGAAAGATGATTTTCAATCAGACGCGTTTCAAATGATCATGAACGGTCGAATTCGATAAATTTAATCTCTCAAGGATCTCACGAGTTGTTATTCGCCGGTTTGCATCAATTAATGCTTTTTTGTTGTGTCTTCATCAGCTTCACTGGCCTTCCAGAACATGGTGCATCTTCAACATCAAAATTGCCGGATCAAAATTTTGCAAACCAGTTTTGGCATTGGCGTTCTGTCAATACATCTTCTCCATATACATCGGATAATTTTTTTCTTGCTTGAACAGCATTTTTACCTTTTCGATAGTAAAAAAGTAAAATATGCTGCCGAAAATGCTGCTTTTCACTTTCATATTTGATAGGGCACCAACCAAAAACTATTGCGTAGAATCAATCGAACTTTTTTCACAAGCAAGCCTTGCTATATCAGCTGTCAAAATATGTAATGATTATGCGGCTTAAGTGTGAAGTTGGCTGTGAAAAAATACAATAAGTCCTCTGTTGGGAAAAAACGAAATTACTTTCCGAATAACCCAATAATATTTATATACAAAAAGTTTCACTTTTTATGAATGACAATTGATTATCGATTGACATCAATTCAGACTCCTATTTGCATTATGCGTACAATGGACAGTAGCAGTAGTAGATTAAAGAGTAGGAGTAGAAATCATAGTCGAATGTGAGGAGGATAATCAACTATGATTGGTCAATTACTATACCTATTCCTTATTCTACTAATGTTACTGCCCATTGTAGATCACGCATTACATAAATGTATTCAGGGTTGACAAATTACGCGTTACTTGTAATGTCGATACCATTACAAATTACTAAATTAGTTATAATACACACATAAGTTTGTATTCAAAATCTTGTAAATATTAGGTCAATCGGAAAGTTTCGTCCATCTAGCTAGAATCGCTCTAGCTAGAACTGTCGATAACTCTAATGTCTAAACCAAGCTTAATTTTTTAGTTTTATCATCTGTCAATAAAATTCAGTATATAAAAGTATACATTCGCATCGATAACATTGTTTTTTACTGCATCAAAAATGTTGACATTTGACAGATAAGCATCATTTGAGCGAAGTGTTAATCTTTTGCTTCAAATGGAAGACAACTGCAGCTGAAGCTCATCAAATGCTTGTAGAAGTTTATGGTGATAGTGCTCCTTCCGATAAAACATGCAAAGAATGGTTTCGACGCTTTAAAAGTGGTAATTTTAATGTGGAGGACAAAGAGCGTTCTGGACGGCCAAAAGCATTTGAAGACGAAGAATTGCAGACATTGGAATGAATAAAGATCCATGTCAAATGCAAAAACAACTTGCAGAAGCATTAAATTGTGCTCAATCTGTTATTTCCGATTATTTGAAAGCTTGAGCCTTGGGAAAGGTCTACAAGGAAGGAAAATGGATCCCATATGAACTGAAGCCAAGAGTCATTGAAAGGCAAAAAAACCATCTGCGGAATTCTGCTTGCTAGGCAATAAAGAAAGAGGTTTCTGCACTGAATTGTAACTAGCGATGAAAAGTGGATCTATTTCGAGTTGTCTCAACAACTATGGTCTCTTTTTGTGAATTTTTTCGTGCAATCTTTTCAAAACGCCATTGTAGTACTGATGTTGATTGTTTGACCTTGAGGCAAAAATTGCAAAAAATCATTTCGAGGCGAAAATCGTTATGAGCACTAAAACACGTTGTAGCAATAAATCAAATAGCAATAACTCTGAAACTATACAAGATGTAAACAATTTTAAAAAAGCCAGTTACTCGGAAAATTATAACGATTGTAGTGCTGCAAATCGCACGTCGCTAGGACGCTCCGTTGCCAAGTAATTCAAAAAGTTCGCTTATTTTTTTATCAGACTTAGTATGCATGTACATATATATAGTATACAGTATGTATAATAATGTACATGTATATATTATAGTAATTCAGAATAAATTATTTAAGCATTAAAAATCTAGTTTTAACTATTATGATCATTACTTCTATTTCTTATTGTTGAGTTTTTAAATGTATAGTCCAGTGATTCCTTTTAGTCTCCTATCGTCAAATTTGATACCGAATAACTAAATAGAATACACAACTTTTATTAAGGATTATTAAGGATTATAATAAAAATATGAAAAAGTCTCAAATGTTTAGTTCAATTCACACTTTATTACTTTATATTTTACATTTTATTGTTATATTCCATATGTTATAATATGTTACAAACTAAAGAAATAATAATTCCAAACTATCCATTAACATAATATATAAAGAATATATTCTAGAAAAATCTTTTATATTTATTATATTTAATATATTTTCCTGAATTTTAAGATGCTCACATGAAATATTTTTCACTTATTTATGTCCAATACATCTTTATACTGTTTTATTGGAAACATCGTTTTTCAATTTTGACTTTTAATGGCTTTTTAGGAGACAATAATACTCCAAGTTCCAATTTAATTTGGTATATTTCAATGCTTTTGTTTACTTTGAATATGAATGTTCGTACCAATGTTGCTATCATGACTTTCAAACACATCATTCCATATTTCATACCTGAAATTTATTAGTCATAAGTTCGGGCGAATGATAGTGGGAAAAATTGTGAAAAAAGCGCTATGATTAATTCGAATCGGTATATCGCAGTGAGCAAAAAGGCTCATTTTTTGGACAAAAATCTACCGATTTCCAAGATTGTTTTTTAATTTACAGGTAATGAGATGTTCTACCATATGGTGCTTTTTGAAACAAATTAAAAATAACGGACCAAAAAAGATTTTTGAAAGTGATAAAATGATATTGAATAGGATACATTATTTATTGTACAATATTGAACATACATATACGAGTACAGCTAAATTAGATACGTATTAGTTTATCGACACGTTAAATATGAATTTAGCAAAAAATTTCTAAATTCAAAATAACATTGAATATAGAAGTAAAAAACGCTAAAATATATACAATATTCAATAATTTACAAAGCAGTTAGTAAACATTAAATACATTATTATTTATAAATTTAATTCAGTTTTTCACAGTATGTAATATATTATTCGTATATTGTTAATTAGCAGAACTTTGAATATATTATTGCAGAATATATTGTTTTGTTACAACTGTTTTTATATAACAAAGCAATACTTAAGGGGATCTTAAAGTAAAGCCCGAATTCCAACGAAGTCACCAGAGGTCGCTGTTTTTCCAACGTATCGACATATCTTTACCCATACAGTATAGAAAGATTGTAAAATGATTGCAGACATGGTTGAAGAATTACATGGTGCGTCAGCAACATGGACGAGTTTTCGTCTTTTTTCGCACAGGTCTCCAGCTGACGTCATCAATCAGTCTGCCATCTATCTGTTGCCGTTTGATGTACATTGTCATAACCATTGTCATATAAATATATTTATTTTTTTACAAATTTTATTGAAATATTATAAGACAAAATAAATAATTCGTATTTTAAATTACACTGGGCAACAAAATTAACGCAACACCTGTTCACTCTGCAAAAATAGGCAAATTTCAAGATATGTTACAATAACTTCGTCAAAAATTGTCGTATCGGGATGTTTAAAAAAGCATTTTACAGATAGAAACCTCTACTTTTCGAATCGCTACTTAAAAAAACGGTCTCATGGAGATTTCATGAAGTTACACAAACATAAATGAAGATATATCGGATCATAAAAGGACCATTTTTGCTTCAACGTTGAATAAATCGAAAAAAAATTGTACGGAGCTTCTTAAAAAAGTAAATTAAAAGTAAAGGTAAAGATTCGCTCTTTCGAATGATGTAAATCGCATTTGTATACAATTTTTAGTTCACTCCGTGAAACTCCGTAAATTTTGTAAAAAATTTTGAGATTTTATATCTTTATTTATGTTTGTGTAATTTTATAAAATCTTCATGAAATTGTTTTTAAGTAGCGTTTTCTGAAAAGTAGACGTTTCAATCTGTAAAATGGTTTTAAACATCCCGATATGACAATTTTTGACGAAGTTATTATATTTTTAAATTTGCAGCTATTGAACAAAATTAGCATCACTTAAAATCAGCGTTAAAAAAAACAAATTCAAATTTCACATATCTCCGCGAAGAATGGTCGCGAAGCGATGTACGAAAAAACATTTTAAAGCCATAACTTCTTTAATTGTAAGTAAAGTTTAACATTTTCTCTTTAAAATAATTTTTTATCATTATGCTACAATTTTTTTCATTAAGTGATTTAAAGTGAGTAATGCATCATGTAGTCTTTTCTCTAAAAATTTTGCTGCCGTATTAGCATTACCCGAGGTGTACCACGGGGAGATTACACGGTCGAATTTACACCTCATGTGTGTGATGGGAAGAAGGGTACGCAATTTAGAAAGACCGCCAACGAATTTCCAAGAACTAGAAGCAGCATTGCATCGAATATGGTGGGAAATATCTTAAGTCATAATTAGATTTTTCATCAATATGCATGAGCGTTTGCAAGAAGTCATTTGAAGACGAGGCGAAAATACCAGATTTTGAAGTGTAAATGTCACTCACGCGCTTTCCCCAACACACATACACGCACGCACGCACGCATCCCGATACGACAATTTTTGACGAAGTTATTGTATTTTGAAATTTGCTTATTTTTGCAGAGTGAACAGGTGTTGCGTTAATTTTGTTGCCCAGTGTATACGAGTCGTATACTATACATTATTTTGAAGATTGTGTCGAAAGACATTGAAATGTCAAAATATTTTAATAATTGGCAAATTTTAATTACTGACAATAAAAGCTCAAAACATCGAAAACATATTTCAAAAAATGTTAACATTCTCTATGTTATCTTTGTTTTGTATTTTTGTTTTATGTTTTATGTTTAAGTATTTATAATTTCGTATTGTTATTTTTAAACAACAAAAAGTAAAAAAAAATTTATTTGATTTTATTATTAACAGAAAATCAATTAATTAATTATAAAAAATTGAATAGTAAATGTTTTATATATTAAAAATCAATAAAAAGAGATTTAAATGAGATTAAAATATTTTTACATTTGAATGTAGCGCCAAATATGACGTAAACTGCGGATTGATTCTGATTGGCTCAAATAATAAAGCTGTACTCGGACACACCATGTAATCCTTCTACCATGATTGCAGATATATCTCATTATAATGTTATAATATTGCAAATAGATTATTAATTATATATATGTAATTATTATGAAAAATAATTCTTTCATTATTACTAAATATAATTTGAAATACAATTTGTGATATAAATTAAAAAAATGTAGAAATATAATAGAACTAATTAATATACTCTCTAAATCTCATGGAATGAAATTTCATTCGAAAAGACTGAAAATTAATAATAATCTGTCTTAAAAAAAGATTAAAAATACGTCAATCATTCTTTTCACTCTTTTTAAAATGAGATTTACTCTTTTGGAATGAGATCCAAAGGAGTGAAATCTCAATCTTTTTTTTGGTGAGGTTCCATCTATGTACTCTATTACATCTACTCTCCAAAAAAAGAAATTGAGATTTCACTCCTCTGAAGTGAATCTCATTTCAAAAGAATAAATCTTATTATTAAAAAAGTGAAAATCTGCCACTCTTGAACGAAAGTAGTCATATTTCCATTCCTTTTTCAAGACAGACTAAATTTTTAGTCTCTTCGTGTGAGATTTCACTCCACGAGATTTAGAGAGTATATTTTATATTATAATTATTATATTTTATACTTAATTGCAAATTTTATATGTAGGTATATATATTTTTCAAATTTTACGTATGTAATATTTTACACTTTATGCAGATACGCCTATTTTATACTTAACTAGTAAATGGAAATAAGAAACTGCATGCATTCTATTTCATTTTCTTTGCAAAATATTTAACGAAATTTTTTGCAAATATTCCCAAAAATTATGAAAGTTGATTATAAAGTTAGAAAAATCTTGTCAAGCGGCGGCGATGTTTCAGTGAACACTATAATTCCTAATGGCGCACACTGGACGCAGAAACATACCAATAAGTTTACAACTCCTAATATGTTTATTGATTATCGCGTTGCATTTTGCCGCGCTGCAAGCGTCTAGTATACAAACGCCGTAAATTAACGGAAATAATTAACAATCATATAACTTGTAATTGATGTTTCCATATGTGATAGTAGTTCATCACTTAAAAGTCAAAATGTTTTTTAATGTCTCTCTCAGTAAACGCTAAATATTCTTAAAATATTCATAAAATGTTCCTAAAATCCCCAAAAAAATTTTAAGAATACTCCAAAATATTCCGAATATTTACGGAATGTAAAAGAAATATTCAAATGTCAATTAAAAATTTTATTTGTATATCGTTATTCCGAGAATGTTCTATATATGTATATTCCATATATATATTCCGCAAAATTTTAATTTTTCCAAAAATTCCAAGTCAGGTCGTTCGAGAATCATTTATTAAATAAAATTTTACTTTGGAAAACACATGTGTTTTCATCTTGGAGCCCAATTTTGGGGCTCACTTCACAGACAAGTACTGCGCTCCTTATATCCTCTCTCAGATGATTTTTGTTTACGAGTAAAGAGAAATGCTCTTCTACGACTCCCTGACTCAGCGGAGATGTATACTGTTCGCTCGCTCGCGATTTTCGTGAAATATACAAGGAGTATTCACATAATACTTTGAATATTTCAACATTTGTACATTCTGTGACGCTTCTTTTACTGCTCTGGAACATTCGGTACATTGGTAATACGAATTGAATACTTTCTATGAATATTTAGCGTTAGCTGAGTTTGTAACAATGCTGCAAAATTTATAAAATCTTGTGCCGTAATATATATACGTAAAGATTTAATATATTTTGGATTTAATGTAAATTTTGGGAATCTAATTTGCGAATTATACGTTTACATGTTAATGTAATGTTAATTTAGTTTCCTTTTTCACACTCGCATTAACTCTTATTTAGTATAATATTTAATTGGTTTATATTTAATTATAAGATTTGATACATTTTCATGAATGTTATTGGTTTCCTTAGTCAACAATTAAATATTGATAAGGTATATTATAATAATGACATTTTAATGTGTTATTTATCTTATAGGTACGTTTTATAACATCGTTAAATAACAGAAAAAGGTTGATGACATTTTTGGAACATACAGAGAATATAAAAAGACATTGAATTCAACATATATTGTCTGTCTGCCAAGAATACTCCAAACTACAATGCTTTCTTCTATTAGTTTTCATACGTTTGTATATTTGTGAAAGTATTCTTTGTCATTCAAATCATATAAAATCATTTAATTAGAATGAGATAACAAAGAAGTGACTTTCTTATATACATAATGAGGATGTTGTGATTTAGTCGAATGTTACATTAGTAATCAAGCAGTTATTAAGTAATACGATTGCTACGTGGATTCACGTATTTAAGTAATAGAAATACAAAACGTCGCGTTACTAAATGCACAAATTATATTGGATTTATATAATGTGATGATTTAAATACATCACCTATGAGAGCGCTAACTATGTTCAAGTTAGATGTAACACATCAATTAATATGCATGTATTTTTACATTTATCTCAGAATTATATATTATGCGCCGATTATTTCACAATTAATTTGAGGTGCTAATAATTCCCCCTAATTAAATTAAAATCTGTAAAGAACTTATTACAAAAAATATTACCTTAGTCGAGAATAAAGCTCTAATTTTACGCATACTATACCAGTGTCCTTACAGTTAAAAATATTTTTCGCAATAAGTTCTTTACAAATTTTAATTTAATTTGGGGAGAATTATCTCAGATTGATTGTTGCAAGTCCGAAAATAATCAGTGCGCAATCGAAATTCTAAGAGATAAATGTATTATTTAATAACTGTCAATTACTGACCGAATCTCAACATTTTCATCATATATAAAGAAGTCACTTCTTCATTATCTCATTCAAATTAAATAATTTTATATGATTTAAAAGAGGAAGTGTAAGAGTTAACGCGAGTACTAGTTACAAAGAAAAAAACCTTAGATTTACATTACATTAAATGTGTTAAGATGTGATATTTTCATAAATTATATGATATCAACAACTGGCGCCAA
>NW_017304217.1:523117-538235 GCF_001594115.1 Trachymyrmex septentrionalis | reverse complement strand
ATATATATATATATATATATATATATATATATATATATATATATATACATATATATATATGTTTATATTTATATTCCTATTACAGAATTTTCCTATTCCAATCCAAACAGCTTAAATACGTATATAAAATTTTTATATTGCAATTTATTCAAAGATTCTTTCTTCCAACCAAAGTTATCAATAATTAAATATGAAAGATTGATAAGGTATTTCATAACAATGACATTTTAATATGTGTTATCTCAGTACAACATACCTTTTTAAAAAAGGTATTAAGAATATATATGCTTCCTGAATAAAACCTAAGTGTCCAACTCAATTAATAGTAGTTTTAATTCTTCTTCAAGAATATTCTTATTGAAGGTCTTCTTATTCTAACCCAAGTAATGAAAGCTTTAATTCTCTGTCAAAAATTATTACTTCTTGAAAAAAACTAATGTACCAAATAAAAAATTAAAACTCAGATGTTACAGTCTTAACTAATCAAGTTAAATTCTATCTATCAAATTCTATCTATCAAATTAAAAAATAAAATCCAAGTGGTACTATCTTTATTATTTACTTAACTCTAATAATATGTATCATTCGTATAAAAGATTTGATATCAACAACTGATGCCAAGTTAAATTCCACAAAACTTTATGTACTATTCGTAAAAGAGATTTTATATCAATAATTGGCGTCAAGTTATTAGTATATTATTTACTTAATTCTAATGACATGTATCATTTGTAAAAAAAAAATTTGATATCAACAACTAACGCTAAATTAAATTCTATCACATTAAAAAGTAAAACTCATGTGGTACTATCTTTATTATTTACTTCATACTAATAATACGTAATAATCATTTGTATATAAAAGACTTAATATTAACAAATAAAAGTGAAATTCTATTTCTTCTTCCAATCAAAGTAACAATAGTTATTTAATACTCTTTCAAAACATTATTATATTGAGTGATTCTACTCAATTCAAGTGTTACCACAAAGAATTAAAAAAGTAATAGTATAAAATAAAAAAAATTAATTTAAATAGAAATTTTTTTTATGTAAAACATGTTTTCTTATAAATACAAATTATTTTCTATATAATTTTTATTTTTACAGTAGAAAATTTGTTTCCAAAGCAGAGAATTTATGTTTTAAAGCAGAGAATTTGTATTTTTAAAGCAAACAAATACCTAATAAAAACAAATTCTCTACTGTAAAAATAAAAATTATATAAAAACTAATTTGTATTCTTGAAGCAAAGAATGTGTTTTAAAACAGAGAATTTGTGTAATTGAAGCAAAATATACTTATTGTAACCTCACTTACATGTTCTTATATCCCTTTATATCATCGATGTGACAGATTTTCTTACTTAAATAGTCGTCGACTTTAAAGATTAATACCTCGGGGCACAGCGATACTTTTTTTTGTCAAATTCGTTTAATCCGTGCAAAAACGCATTGAATGAGCCCAATTTTATCAAATTTACATTAGAGATGAGACTAAACTTAACAACAGAGCTGTGGAATAGAGAATGCATCATTGAAATAACCAATTAGCGCTATTTGGAATAACGTAGAATAACGCTGATTGGTTGCTTCTATGACGTATTCTCTATTCCGCAGTCGTTTTCCGTACCGTGTGAATTCATCCTTAGATCGACTTTACCAATTCTGTTCTTTTGAACCGACCAAGACACTATCGTAGTACATATCGTAGCGTTCGTTGATCATGTATATCACTAGTATTCTTTGCGTAAAAAATGTCAAAAGGACACCAAAGGAATGTGCAGAATGTGGTCGACAACAATGAAGATGTATCTGAATCTAAAAAGTTACGGATCCGGACTTTGCGTCGCAATATCTCCGCTTATAGGATGTGTAGAGAAAAAATAAAAGTACGTAATACAATCGGAGTGTAAACTGTCGATTAATGCCCATTTCAACCAACGTAGATTAACTTCGTCTTTTTCTAATTTAAAAGATTAGAAAAAGATAAAGAGTAAGTTAAACCGAGATTAAAGTTAATCTACATTGGCAGAAATACCAACGGTGTTGGATTGAATGTATTTAAAACTCAATCGGGACAGCCGTTACTGACAAAGGAATACAACAAAGTGAATTTCTTCAATTTAAATGAGCTTTTAGTATGTTATTCTATACAAAAATAGAAAACATGTATTTTTTTGTATATGTTGAGTCGCACGTTAAAAGGGTGAAATCCTCCCTTGAAAAAAATCAGCTTCTTTTCAGATTGAATATCGCCGAAACTGTAAGAGATAGAAAAAAATTTTTAGAATGAAAATTGAATGGCTTCAAGAGTACTTTAGAACTATAATAAAAAAATACTTTTTTTAATTATTTATTTATAATAAAAATTATTTATTTAAAAAAAATTTTTTTAATTGTAGTTCTAAAGTACTCTTGAAACTATTCAATTTTCATTCTAAAAATATTTTTCTATCTCTTATAGTTTCGACGATATTCAATGTAAAAAAAACTAATTTTTTTTAAGGGAGGATTTCACCCTCTTAACGTGAGAGGGCTTAACTACTCAGCACGTATAAAAAAATACGTGTCTCCTATTTTTGTCCATAGAACAACATATTAAAAACTCATTTAAATCGGAGAGATTCACGTAGTTGTGTTTCCTGGTGAGATCCGATTCGATCTGGCGCAACTCATCGGCTCGCGTAAAGGAGGCACAGCAGTGTCTCACGCCATATTTTAGCGCCGAGACACTATCGTGTCTCCAGATTATATATTACAATTCCTTATATTTTTATACTTTACAATATTGCAGTGATATTACAGCGCAATATTGCAACATTTCTGCAATGTTACTGCAAGTAGAAGTTTTATGCTGAATATATTATATACTACCACATCAATATCTTACGCAATCAATATCTATAAGCGCAATATTCCTAAAATGTTATATGGATATTATTAAAAAAAAAAAATAAGTTATTATAATATTTTGAGAATATCATATAATAAATTTTAATATTACGAGAGTATTCTATAGAGGTTATATGTCCACTTACATAATATCCTTGGTATGTGTCCTTAATGTCTTTGACATATTATTAAAATATTTATAAACATTAACTTTTTTTAATTTAGTACAATTTGAATTCACAATCCAGTAACGAAAAGTTCTTATCAGTCTATGCTGCATCTTGTGTTAAAAAAAATGTTTCGGTGTGATTTTAAGTATATATCCAATATTATTGCGCGCCAAAATCATTTTCAGTCTTTAAACATATACTTATTCTGAACAAATGTAGCAGTTTTACAAATTAAAGTAAATACTATTATAATACTTTTTAATGTTTAATATTACAGTAACATTAAATAATGTTACTTTTAATAATAATATAACATTATCAGGAGTGGACATATAACCATCCATTAATATTTCGGGAATATTATTTAATATTATATAATTTTAATAAAATATTTTTGAAATGTTACATTTAATATTCTGAAAATATGCTTAAAATATTATTTAATATTAAATAATATTATGCGCCTATAGGAATGGTACACGAATTAAACGCTTTATCGCGATGAAATTGACACGAGCTATATCATAGGTTGCATGAGATATTGGTGTGATCCTCAGCAAACGAGAATGGATTAAAATGGATTGAAATTTTTTTCTATCCGAATGCGCGCGCGTATTTTAAATAGAATACTTTTTTGGATTTAATTGGATTCAATTAGATTCGATTAGATTTAATTGGATGCAATTGGATTGAAAAATTTTATTTCCTATTCAAAATTTTGAATTGAACAGTATTTACAATGCATAGAAAAAGCTAATATTATTTTTAGATTGAAAGGCATAGAGATACCATATGCTCCATGCAATTCCTATAAATGAATAAAAATGCATTCAGGATTGAAAAACATTCATTTTAACATTCGTGAATCAATATTTCTGAAAATTTGAACTCTTTTTAATTTATTTCAATCCATTCTCGTTTGCTAGGACTAGAGATCCTATAATCAGAATTTGGCGAATGTGAACTAAAAATGGTGAATAGAAAGAGATAATAGATATTATTTTCTCGTATGAATGCGTGCGCAAAAAGTTAGAATACGAAGTTTGATAAAAAAATAACGGGAATTTTCATTTTTCTCAAAGAATCTTTATTTATTCATCGATATCAATTTTGTCCCCTTCAAAGTAATCCCCCTCAGATATAATACACCTCGTATGTGATAGGCAATACATAACGACAAGAGTATCTGAAGAAACCAATCGATTGATCAATTGGCCGAATTATGCAATTATAATTTGTTAATTTTCTCTTTGTCCGAGATTTCGGAACGATTTCTAATTTCTTTGACACAGGTTTTACTCATCTGCTTGTAATTGTGTATTTCTTTTTTTTCTTCGCACTCATTTTCCGACAATGTACAAAGCTATCCGAAGAATACTCAGTGGACCAAGATGGAGAACCAATCAGAAGTTGTGCCCGCTTTCGCTAAACTCTAAATATAGAATCTCTACTGTGGTCAAAGGCATAGAGAATGGACTACGATCCGTGTGTCAAAATGGTCGATAAAAGTAAGAGAGAGGGACCGTGGAAGACGATCATCTCTATTTCTTTCCATTCAGCGAGAGAGAGAATGAGAAGGAGATTGGCCGTCTTTCTCTCTCTCTCATTATTGTCGACCACGTTTAAATACTACTTAGATACGGATTGCGCAGTCCATTCTCTATGTCTTTGGAAGTGATAGTATACCATATAAAGATGCCCTTATTATTAATTATATTTCAATCCATTAATAATAAGGAAATAAGGAAAGGATAATAAGGAAAGGAATTAATAATAAGGAAAAACAGCGACCTCTGGTGACTTCGTTGAAGTTCGGATTTCACTTAAGGGATCCTAAACCGAAAGCCGAACTTGATCGAGATAGTGCAGACTTTTTAAATTTAAAATTCGATAATAGTGACATCTTTGCTTCATTTCTTACATAATTATATTATATATTATTATGTCTCACTCAAACGTATACATCTGTCTTTATGTAATTTATTTCAGCGCCATCTATCGCAAGATTGCGCAACTATTACACACAAAATGTCTGTGTAAACGGCTTTGTTAACATTTTTAGTCTTCACAAAGCATCCACATACACGTATTTTCCATTCGGTAAAAATATTTTTTTTTCTAGACTTTTAATCTTAGTTCTACAAATTCGGTATCGTTTGGTCCAGTAATGTAACTCAGCTGCACGTTTATTTTTAAGATATGGACTATAAAACTGTTATATCAAGCAAATATATATACCTGAGGTGATATCAGCTATACGAGCCAAAAGTAAACGAATTTTTTAATTTTTTTTCGATTTTCTTATGAAATCCAGTGCAGCTAAGGTCCTGTTTGCGCGTACTTTAATTCTATAATAACAATTTTGAAATCCGTAAATCTAATTCGGAGATTTTTCACCGAATGGAAGTGATGGTAAAGTAGGACGACTTTAGCATCCTCTTAAGCAATGCCTTTTTATCGCGTCAAGGTATCTGTTTAATGGCAGATGTATAAATAAAGTACGTAATGTATACAAAAAATGTAACGCTATATATGCCGAATAGGGGAGACAGACGACCTTGACTTTGACATATGTTGTCAAGGTAATCCTCCACCTGGTTTTAAGCATTGCTCGTCAGTCATTAAACAGTTATTGTAACAAAAAGTTTGAAAAATGATCTTTCTTTTCTACTATAGAACAGAAATTTTCTGCTTTAAAATGTATTTTACGACTTTCCACGCAACTCTCAACCGATCTCCCCCCCCCTCTGCCAAGAAGCACACAC
This sequence comes from Trachymyrmex septentrionalis, assembly GCF_001594115.1. Lineage (NCBI taxonomy): Eukaryota > Metazoa > Arthropoda > Insecta > Hymenoptera > Formicidae > Trachymyrmex > Trachymyrmex septentrionalis. The sequence goes on along the minus strand of NW_017304217.1, from coordinate 532,407 downwards.
AACTTTCCATGCAAAGCGCGTTCCATCCCATCTTGCCAAGTTGCTTTGCGTAAAAAGTCGGATGCCCCTTGGCAGGGAGAGGTAGGGTGAAAGTCGCTTCGTGTGGAAATTGTGCGCTTCTAAAGCAGGGGAGGAAGTAGCGTGAAAGTCGTTTTGCGTGATAAGTTATTACGTAAATGAGGAAAAAGAGAGGTATAGAATAATTTTTAATATTATATATAGTAAAAATAAAAACAAATTCTCTGCTTTAACAACGCAAATTCACTGCTCTAAAAACACAACATAAGAAATTATATAAGAAAATATATTGCGTCGTTAAAGCAATGAATTTGTTTCATCGGAGCACAGTTGTGTTCAAAAATTAGATTTTATCGATGAATTTTTTTTGTTAATAACTTTTTAACAAATAACGAGCGACGGCTAAAACATAGTAAAGGCCATTTAGAGTCATGACTTTGACAATATATATTAAGGTTAAAATCATCGGGGCTGTCTCTCCTATTCTATATTGGCCAATGTAACAAAATTCTGATAATTAACAATATAATATTATATATTTTGGAAAATCTTTGAAAATAATAATGTATCTAATGTTTACTAACTGCTCTGTAAATTATTTAATATTTATATAATTTCAATATTTTTGATTTCCGTATTTAATGTCATTTTGAATTTAGAAATTTTTAATTGTTAAATTTATATTTAACGTGTCAAAAAACTAATACGTATCTAATTTGACATAAATATGTTCAATACTGTAAATGAAGTGTCCTATTCAATATCATGTCATCATTTCCGATAATCTTTTCTGGTCCGCCATTTTCAATTTGAGCTTTGTTTTAAAAAAGGCATCATAGGACATTTCATTACAAATAAATAAAAAAATCTTTGAAATCGGTTGAGAATTGCATTATTGGTAGATTTTTTTTCTAAAAAGTGAACTTTTTTGCCCACTGTGCGTCGGTCGACGAATAATCCGGGTTTTTCTTATAATACTTTGTAATTTATTCATGCCTACCCATACAATTTCTTGGTCCTTCACTAAAAGGGAGATAACATAAGTGGCAATCCTTTATTCTTTCTGGGAGAAATCTATCAGGATCGAACATCATTGGATTTGACCAATATTCTTCGTCCCGATGCATTTTCAGAATTCCTATAATAATGTCTGCACCTTTTGGTAAAACAACTTCTCCTAAAACATACATTTTTTATTAAAAAAAATTATTATAACAAAAATGAAATAATAATAACATTAATTTACAGAAAAAAATTACTTTAAATCAGATAAGATGCTGCTTTCTAACTTTTTGAATGATGAAAACGATATTACAAGCCAAATTTTTCCAACATGTCAGATTTCCAAAATAATTGATATTAAATGTATAAAAATAATTTTTGCGATATTTAATTTTTTGTAAAGAAAAGATAATGTTATTTTAAAATTCTGATCATAAATGTACTGTTCATCCTTTAAGAAATGCATTTTTAAACTTTAATATCTTATACCTTTTAGTTATTGTATATTAGAAATTAGATTGAAATATAGATCAGTTTTTTAAAACAAAAATTTTCCGCCTATGACTATGACGATAAAATCATATATGCATACTGTAGGGATTTTGAGTTAATGTTGTTTATGGTAGATATTGATTTGATTTGTAACGCGCGCCATTGAGCTGTAGGGATTTTACTAGCATTTCCCCATTGATCTGTTTTGATTCTCCGCGCTGCGTGGTGTGACTAACTCAACCATGGCTGTGTTCCAAATTTAAGCCCAAGACATAATGCGAGGGAATAGCGATAGCGATATATAGAATATATATAATATATATATATAAAAATAACACGATTTTAACCTATCAGAAATTGTGTATTCCGATATATCCAATTTCTGATAGGTTAAAATCGTATTATTTCTATCGCTATCGTTATTCCTTCGCATTATGTCTTGGGCTTTACTGCCGGCATCGAAAATGCTACAGTTTACGTTACGTGCACTTTAGATTTTCAGTATTGACAGTCAATTTTGGAACACAACCTATGATGTGCCATTATGAGTTGAATCTGAGCGCGAAAGAATTCGCTCATGAGTTGCCGATCTGTGCGGATCTCTGCTCTCTTGCTGCATCTAAGTAACTCGTCTCTCGTGCCTTTTAAGGTTTGGCTCGTTTTCTTTCCTTTTGAAGGTATTCCGAGAAGTTTCGTGTGAGTATTTGCATATCGACTCATTTATTCGTAGATATTCACCCAACGAACTTGCCGGCTTTGCCATGCAGAACGTCTCCTCCATCCGCCTCATAGCATATATATAGGACAGATCCAGCATCTATATATTTTTCTATAGTATATGCTAGATTTGGCAAAACGGTGCAAGAGGCAAGATATTGGAGCAATCTATCCTTCTCTGCGCGCGCATCTTGACATTTATGACTAAAAATAATAAAATAAGATATAAAAGTAAGGATAATATCCAAGAATTCTACTTTCTTCATCGATTTTAATGAAATTAAAGCAGGAAATATTTATTCTATTGTAGCTTTACTTACATGTTTTCATTTCTCTATGCCATCGATGTGACAGATTTCCTAACCTGCATAATCGTTAACTTCATGAATTAATGTACGGGGCACAGTGTTACTTTTTTTTTGTTACATTCGTTCATTTTGTACAAAAACGCATCGAATGAGCTTAATTTTATCAAAATCGGCAAAGAAGCTAGAATTTTTGAGTAAATTTATTCTCAAGATGCGTATGCAGAGAAGGATAGGTTGTCCCAATATTTTGTCTCTCGCACCATTTTGTCAAACCTAGCTATATATAGCTAATACTGGATCTATCTTATATGTCATGATCCGCTTGATCTGGGCGGTGATCTGCCATTAGCACCCAATCGTCGTTCAGTTTTTCTCGAGGATTTCAACAGCTTTTTTGAATGGGACGTGCAATCGACTTGTTGCGATCTTGCATAAAGCAGAATATCAAACTATAGCACCTAGCTACTGCTTTCCTGAGAAAATCGGATTTTGCGGTGTCCTCGAAGTCGGATAAGGGGACCCAGTAATACTAAAAAAAATAAGAATAAAAACAGATAAGAAAGGAGAGCAGGGCTCTAATAAACTTTCTATTGCCCCTGTTCCTTTATCGGTGCGTGACCGCTCGCGATCGTCTATTAAGATTCCGAACTCGATTCTGATATTTCTTCGCTACATGAAAATAACCGGGAAGAGGTCATGAATGTGAATATGATTCAGAGGTTTGTCGCAATTCGGAGTGCAGCGAATTCTTCCTTCTCTCGATGACCGTTGCTGGGATTCCCTTGGCAATGGCGGCGGAAGGGAAGGAGGACTGCGCGTCTGTGTAAATAAGCCATGACAGCGAGCTTTTGGCGGGCGAGTCCCCACTCACGGTTGCGCCTTCGGTTTTGCAAGCCTCGCGAAGAACGTATTACGGAGAGAGAGACTTTTCTCCCTGCATTGTTTTTGCGGCTTATTTTGGATGGCAGTGGCGAGAACACTCAATTGGGCCTGTCACTATAGCGCGGGTCATGGCACGCATTGCGGGTAATGTTACTGATGTCAAGTCTTCTGGATGTAATAAGATCGCGGTTTGTTTTAAAAACTTATCAGCTGCTAATTGGGCTCTCGGTCGCTTTCTACTTAAAGAAAACGTCGCTTCCGAGGTTTTTTGTATCATGCGTATCGTGTGATTAAAAACGTTCCTTTAGACATTTCCGAAGACGATATTCTCAAGAAATTTAATTCTCTCTATAAGATTTAATCCGCTAAACATTTCAACCTCAAGAGAATGGAAAAATGGCGAGCTGATCTCCATCCCCTTGAGAACTGTCGTAGTCGAATTTTGCGGACAATGCTACTGCGTTCTATAACCTACTATTTGTATGTTAATTTTCCGATTTTCCCCTATTTCCCTAGAGTACTTATGTGTTTTTTGTACCTCCGATATGGTCATGTAAGTAATGACTGTAAGGGTAAGCCCAGATGTATTTATTGCGAACACCCTAAGCATCCTAATTCTCACCATCAAAATGCCACCTTTGTGTTGTAACTGCGGAGAAGAACAGCATTCTTCTCTCCAAAGTGTCCAGTATACGTACGGAAACAGATCTACGCCTATGCGGCTACTGAAAACGTTTCATATTTCAAAGCATGCTCTAAATTTGGCATCGTTCCCAATTCCTCTCCCTCTCTTAATCCTCATAATTTTAATAAATTTCCTTCTCTCTTCAAACCTGCTTATTCCCCTCGCGATTTTCACTCTTATCAAGACCTTAATCCCCAGGATATTCTGGTCACATTCCGGAATTTGCTCACACTCGACTCGTTAATAGCCGTTCATATGCAACCCGTTCATAGCGCAATCTGCTCCTCTACGCTCGCACTTATTCACACGATAACGACAGATCTCATCGCACTAATTCAAATAATCTTCTGAACCCTACTCGAGAAATCTTAGGAATAACCTTCGCAATTCACATACGTAACTCCCTGCTCTACGCATCCAACGGTAGATTATTCATTTTGATGACCCTTCCGTTCTCCTCCCATAATCCTAATATTTCTCCATCTTTTATCCCCCCTTTTCCTCTTCCCATAATACTCCTCCCCATCTCCCTACTCCCTCACCTCTCCTCTCCAATGCTCCTACTCTTTCCAATCTTGTTCAATATCTAATCCTTCGCCATCCTCCATAATGACCTATGACTTACAATCATCAGATTTATCGCAACTTATCCATCTCTTTCTTTTCTTTTTCCTTTAATTAGTGAATAATATTTCGAATCCACTTAAAAATTCACAATTCAGTTTCGGGCTGCACAATATTCTTAACTCTCTACAGTCTTTTATCTACGTTAACTCTCTTTAATATTCTTATCAATCCTTTATTGCGCCATGGTTGATTTTGGCTCTTTATGTCTTTTATATTGGAATTGTCGGGAAGCCATCGGTAAGAAAGGTGAAATAAAAAAAAAATGGCCGAGTCTTTATACATTATCTTTCTAGCCGAGACATGTATTAAAGAGGAAAATTAAAGGGGTTGATTTCTGCATTCGCGGCTTTGATTGCATTCGAACAGACGCTGACACAGCAGACAAAAGAGGTATTTGTTTTTATTCGCAACCCCCCCCCTCCCCGCCCATTACTTATTCTACTTTAAACCTTTTATCTACTCTGAATCTCACTTTGAGGATTCTTGCTATTCGGCTCTCTCTCAATAACTCTCATCTTGTTATTATCGGTGCTTACAGGCACCCTAATCTATCTGCTTTGCGAAACGCACTTTCTTACTTTACCTCTTTTATCGGGACTAATAATCCAGCTATTCTTTTGGGCAATTTCAATAGTCACCATTCCTTATAGGGAGCCTCTCGTACGTTGGACGTATATCCTCTAATCTGCGATCATTGACGACAGCATTTGGTTATTCTTAATCCCTTGTCTTCTCCTACCTTTATCTCTCCCACCCTTTCAAAAACTCATCAATTATCGATTTAGCATTGGCCTCTTTCGGCATCGTCTCTTTATGCGATACATGCGTCTCCTCGAATCTTCTTGGGAGCGATCATTACTCTATTGAGATCCTGATCAATTGCTTAGTTAAATCGATTAATGTTTTCTCTTACAAGATCAATCTCACCTCGTCTTAATGGTCCGAGATTAAACAGCATCTTAGCAACCTATTTCTTAGTCCATTGACTTCATTAACCTTGACGATCCTGTTACCCTATACAACACTTTCTTCGAGTTGAAAATGAAAAAAGCTCTAAAAGCTTCGAAATCTTCTCGTCCTTGAGTTCTAAACAGGATCATCCCCGTTTTTTAACTCAATTAGCACCAATAGTAGGACCCTTGAAGTTTTCAAGCAAACTCTTACGTGGGACAATTTTGTGTGATATCGCTGAGGTTGACCAATGCCGAAGTATTCTTTGTAAAGCTAAGCGCAGCGGCTAGAAAAAATATTGTCAGTCTCTGAACTACCTAACACCTATTCCGGAATATGGCGCAAATTATTTGCACGTTCGTTTTCCGGCTGCTCTGATTTTTCTTCGCATATAGTCTTACTATCACATTCTTGATTGTTCTTATACTCTTCCCTTCAGATACTCATTTCAGTCTCACCTGTTCTATATTTCATTCTCTTCATAATGCTGCTCTGAAAACTCTTGACCATCTTCCTAAACAATGCACACAGTCCGTATTCATACAAACTTTCCATATTTTGATTGCCAATTTCACGGTATTTTATACCGATGACTCAAAAATCGATCATAGTACATACGTCGAAACAGCAGTCGATTCTCCAAGCTAAACTTATGTACAAATTCTTTTTCTACATATCGGTTTTCTCGGCCGAATCTTTTGTCATTTATAATACGATTCTCGTCGCTCTTAATCTCCATCTGACGTTCATCATTATTGTTACTGACTTCAATGTTCTGAAAGCTATCCGGAGTTTCCGCAACCATACGAATAATTACATCATTCCCCTTATTAGAGCATGTTTGAAGGAGGCTAGGAATGCGGGCACATGCAAATGTAATACTGAGTCCTTTCCCATCAAAGTATAACTGGCAATGCAAAAGCCGACAACTTCGCTAAGAGAACTATACCCGTCAGAGTATAGTTGAATTGAATTGAATTGAATTTCAAAGTACCATATTCAGATCTTTTCGCCGTTATTAAACAAAGTGTTAATGATGATTTCTATCTCGAAAACATATCCAATATTAAAGGTACCTTCTACTTTGATCACATATTTTTGAAATCTGCCAGCTCTCGTACTTTCGTAAAAAAGATTTCCAGAGAAGCGATTGTTATGCTTAATTGGCTGTGCTGCAACCTTTATAGGCTTAATTTCAGTTTCTTTCGTAAAAATTTATGATCCCTCATGTGTGTGTGGGTTTCCCCAACAGGACATACTGCATATCATTTATGATCGTCTTGATACTAACTCTAAAGTTCTCTATCTTCGAGGTGTGTCGGATGAGGGGGACTTCCACTCTAAGTTTTCTACTTCGAACCCTTTGGAAGACTTTTGTCATTCAATTTTTAGCTTTAGCAAAGCTTGTAATAATCTGTTTTGATTCTGAATCTTTTTCGCGCCTTCTCGAGACGGTCGTGCAATGCCTTGCACTCGTCTTACTCCTTCCCATCCTAGCGGAGCAAGATGTTAAGACATTAGTATCATACATCGTGAACCACAGAGAGAACTGCGAGCCATTAACTTTATAATACGCACTGTAAAAAACTCTGTTATAACACACCAAGACATTGTTAATTAATGGTTCGTGATCCTGACCCTACAATACTTGTCATTTTTAGTTTCTATAAAGACATACAGAATATCTCATTTTAATTGCTCATTTTAAGTATCACGAAGAAAGCATATTTCCAACAAAAAATGTTTCAGATATAAGTTCTATACATGTTTATATTGTATCATATTAGATATTATATTTATACGAGTATATGTCTTTATGATCACACTGGTGAAAAATTTACTATCGTAGAAAAACTCTATATTTAAATTCTACATAACTATAAAATATTGAAATTTGAAAAAATTTATTTTATAAAAGATGAACAATGCATTTGTAATTTCTGATCAAAATTTTAGGTTAAAATTATAATATTTACTTTAATTCCGAAAAAAAGCGAACAAACCTATTTTTAAATCTTTTGTTATTTGTCGTCCAATTAAAGGGGCAGGAGGGAAAATTCTCAACGTTTCCTTGATAACTCGGTCCAAATAATGCATATGTTGCAAATCATCGTATTTAATTGATGCAGATTTTATAGTTTCCGTGCCATAAATATTTAATAGTTCTTGATATACTTTTTCCTTTTATGATGTTAAATAAAGTATTCATATTTTTATATACATGTAAAATATAAATACATGTTAAAAAACGTTTCAGATTTTTTATTAATTGTGATTTAAATTTGACTTTACTAGTTATAATTGAAGCGTTATAGGTAATGATATATAATATCAATCTAGAAATTTGTATCATTTTATAAAAATTTTTAATCTAAATACAATATTGCATATGTTGTGACATGTACTTCAAAGAATTTTTAATATCTTCGTACAAAGCTATCAATAATATATTAATTAACCTATTATTAGTTTAGATATTTTAAAAAATGTTAATAAATCAAATCTAATAAAAAGATATGAAAACAACAAATATTAATACATAGTATTCATTGTGATTGTGTTGAAATTACTGTTTATAGGTAAAACGGTTTTTTCGTTATATCTTATATTTTAAGAATTATTCAAGACATCAAAAAACGTTTTATATAAAAATTTTATAACAGTAATACCGCTATTTTTCTACGTTAATAATACTTTTTAAAAATAACTTTTTAAATAATTTGTTTTTAATTCTGGAAATGATTTCCTTCGACAGTTAATGCATTCATATTGATATAGTAGTAGCGCTTATAAATATTTTAACACTAATGTTTTTGTTGCATCTTAAATACAAAAATATTAGTGTCAAAATATTTATAAGCGCTATTGTATAAATGGCTTGATTAAATGGCTCAAATAAAATCGATGAATTTCAAATATTCGACTCTAATCAGAGAAACGTTTGTTAAAACGAAGGAAGAAAAAAAATATAACGATTTAATTTTAACATATTCTTAATCGTTACCCTGTATAGTATAGTTTGATCAAAACAAATCAAAACAATAAATGTTAAAAATTATTGATATGTGATGTATGATATAATATAATTTATAATTTTTATTATTATAAATCATTATCTTTTAAATTTTTAAATTTTTAAATTTTTAAATTATATTGTTTACACTTCAATTATTTAACTAGTAAATTTAATTATTTTGAAATATATACACCAAGAAGAGAGTTTCTCAAAATGCATTTTATCCAAAATATAATTTTTTGAGTTACAGATGGTAGTCTTCAATCTCAATCCTAACTCGCGTAAAGGAACGGTAGTGTCTGCTTGGCATAGCGCGGAGACACTACCATATCTCCTGATAATGAAAGACACATATTACAAGCTACTTTGAAATGTTCAAAAAGCATTTTTTCACCGTCAATTTATATACTGAAAAAATCTAGACATTTGATGTGCATTATTTCTTTTAACTAGAGACAAATGCATTTGTTTAACAATATTAGAAATTGTTTAGCAATTTTGTTTAACATTTTACATCTCACTGATTGGCAAATTATTATTTTCTGTAAGGCGTGTAGTTTTTTTGTGGGTTTTTTCTCGTTTTCTGAAAATT